>NC_134047.1:10442259-10592631 GCF_965140245.1 Athene noctua | reverse complement strand
GATACAGTTATGTTTGCAACTGGAAAGCTGTTTTGAGTGTGTGTGCCTGTGGACTTTACAAATACATACCCTTATTTAGGTATCGACATATAATGATGAATCTTCTCTCGGGATTTCTTGCATCGTAATTCCAGGATAACATTCAGCTGTTTAAAATAAATAATCTTGCTAGAACTTGCTCAGAAATATTGGACCAGATTCATCCCAGGTGTAATTTAACTGACATAGATCTAAAACAGAGCTCAGTGTTACATTTGGGAGAGTCATTACTGCTGCATGCACTAGTGTCAAAACAAGACTGTTTTACATTATCTTGTCCCTAGAGAAAACTTTGCTGAACTCATGATAGTCCTGTTTGCTTCACCCTGTAGCATACTTGCGCATAGCCACCTGTAGTTCCATTTACAGTAATACTGCCTTTCCCTTTCCCTGATGAAACTGAGAGATGTTCAGATACTAAATGTGACTGTTCATTTACTTAAGGCTTTGTGAATCAATGTTTCCTGTTAGTGGCATGCTAGAAAGCACTGTTCATGTCACTGTGCCATATTAAAATGGTGATTCATGGTTAAATCAGTCCAAATGAAGCCTTGGTTTTGGTTTGTCTGATTTTTAAGTGTATCACAGATTGGGCTGACAGCTGAGGGTAGACTGAGATCTTCAGTCAGCCCACAAGTGAGGGGAAACATACTTGGCAGATGTACAGACAGGTCAGGTTTCCTTTGCTTTGCTTGGGAGGTGGAACTATGAAGGCTGAGAAAATTCTTCCATATTTCACAGCATGGTCCATTTCTAATCCTTTTGGTAATGGCTCGAGCTTTCAGTGGAGATATGGGCAGATGGCCATCAAAAATTGGACTGAGGACACTTAGAATCATAAAATCATAGAATCATAGAATGGTTTGGGTTGGAAGGGACCTTAAAGATCACCTTGTTCCAATCCCCCCACCCCTGTGGGCAGGGACACCTTCCACTAGATCAGGCTGCTGAAAGCCCCGTCCTACCTGGCCTTGCCTTACAGCTGCACTACTGGGGCAATCATTGTATAGAACAGCATCAGGTTGCTATCAGAGTGTTGAACTTGACCCAATGCTTTTGGCATGAAGCAAATAATGTTCCTTTTCTGTCCCTTATCAAAAGGGATATAACTGCCTGGCAGCATCCACAGTTGATACAATGATACTTCAGGCATAACTAGTAAAAATAAGTTAATTTTTCTGAATGTAATGAGCTTTGATATTGAAGGAATGATTCATGTCCAAGATCAAAAGGAAACATCTTCTGAAGCAGACAGTGTCCCGTTTTCCTTCAGGGCCTTAGATTTCTGTCATGATAGGCAAAATCATTCCTTTTGGTTTCTCTGAACTTGGAATTTTAATTTTTATTTTGGGAGGCAGTGACTTGGTGAGGATTCAAGGGAAATCTTCATTTATTTTGAGACTGGTATTACACAAGGTACTGCTGGGATATATTTCAGGTCCCTTACTGTTTTCTGTTTATGAACAACCTACCCTAAGGTGCTAATTAGCTAGAAGAATTGCATTATATCGAGTACTGTTTTGTTCCTTCATAAAAATACATTTGTGGTTGAGGTGAATTTAACTGCTTGGCTTAGTTGTGAGCATCCTGGATTTCTGAAATCAGCAAGATAATAGCAAAAATTTGCAAGACTGGTATTTTTAATCTAAAAGCTAATTACAAATATTTGGTTAATTCTTAATAATACCATCCTCGTTAATGATTTGTTAGATGCAATAAACCCACTTAAATATTTTTATTTATTTTCTACAAATCCTGGCCACATATTGTTTATACTCGATGAGATCTGTCTTTGGTGGTTGGTACCTCTGTTCTATGATTGTAATCAGCTATTTTCTTGGCATATGTACTGTGTAGGCTGGGAGAAATTCTTTTGTGCATCTTACTTTGGCATACAGATATGATTTGTGCCATGCCAAGTGTTTCTCTTCTGACTTGAGTTCAAGGATTCCTAAACAAGGAACATGAGGAAAAGCATGGCTGGCTGTAATCTGTTGCTTCTGAGAGTAGGCAACACAGATGCCACTGATCTTAAATTTTCTTTGGGCATTTTATTTTTCTCAGAGGAAGAAGGTGTATGTTAAACTTCTTAGATGGATAAGGTCTTGAGGATACTTGTGAGTACTAAATAATAATGATACATCAGTTTTAAATTGAACACTGTGCTTCAGAAGTGGCTGCAGTAGGAGGAATCAGCGTGATCTCCATGGGTTTATGCAATAAAAATTAACACCAATGACAGTGCATTTTTTCCACTGGGACTTAGCCCATCATTTTGTCTAATTATGGTATGAATCCCACAATGGAGAAAACCCTTCTTCTGTAAAGAACTAATTCCCTCTAGAAATGCTAAAAATCTTAAAGAACTCTAATTATAATACATTTTTCAATAGATAAAGAGAGCCAGAGAGAGCCTGTGCTAGCTACTTACCGCAGGAAAAAAAAAAAACAAAAAACCAGGAAAAGATGAAGGACTACCCTGGGAGACAAAGAGGGAGTGTGAAGTACTCTATAGCTCGTACTAAATATAATGACTGATCTATGCTTAAAAGCCTTACTGTCAGTTGAGAACTGATAGATTTATTGACATATACTCAAGCAATAATGTTGGACTAGAGAGACTTGGGAAGAAAATAGCTGAAAAAAAGTTCTACTATACTCTTAAGAAGTTCTGAGACACTCCAAACTAGCATGGGTACCCAGAATACTCAGGCATGCAGTTAGCTTTGTGTATTGTAGTTTCTGTCACCAGGCATGTTATATCATGAAATGGGTTGCCTCTGATCAAAAAGGGAAAATCCTCTTATTTCCTCACTCCCACTCCTATTCTTCAGACCAAGTTCTGACATCGATTTGATTGGATTTCTGCAAACCTGAGATAGTTAATTAAGCTGCAAAGCTCTACTGAGCGTTGTTCAAAAGACTGCTGAATGGCAGAGAGAAGATCTGCAAGACTTCTTCAGCACAACAGAGGATGGTTGTAGATGAGAATGACAAAGAATAGGCTACAGTCACTTGGGGATGAGATAACCACACATACATGTATCACTACGCATTAGTTTATTTTGCCTGATGTTCTGAGTTTTATACCTGCAGTATTAAATAAAGAGGCAGTGTTTAACATTAAAATTGCCTGAAAAATGCCTTCCCATCTGTCTGGTGAAATTGAGTCCAAACTCTCATTTTCATTCAGTGGAATGGTCTCACTACTTTAGAATGCTGAATGAAAGATCTTTCAGACTCACAAGAAATAACAAACAGCCTTCCCAAGAGGAGGACTGCATGTTGCATTTATTTACAGATTGGTCTACTAAAAAAACCCAAACCAAATGATGATTACTGCTGAAAGATGATACCTTGGAAGTGAAAACCTGGTATAGCTGGATCTAATCACCTGAGAGACAGACAACAGCTCTCACTGCTTCCTGGCCATGGAGACATTTGTTTATTTTGTTGCATTCGTGTTTCCTTGGAGGAAACAACTGAGAGAACTTATACACCCACAAAGACAAAATCTCCAGAAAATAGACAAAACCTAGCAAGTCACAAGTCTTCCTGCCTCAATAACACTGAAGTCAAACCATGTGATAACAGTCCAGGGAAAGTTGGTTGTCTTCTCCTCATTTTACCTTTAAATTACATTCAAAGAGAATGTAAATTTAAGAATGTAATTATTTTAGTTAGATAATTTCTTGCCATCAGTCTCTTGTGTTCTTTCTTAAGTGGTTGACACAGTGATACGCATAGGTAAATGAAAGGAGAAGCACGTGGAAAGTGCAGAGACAAACTGGATATAGCTCAGCTGCATTTGCTGTGTCTGACCTCAGTGCAAGGAACTGCCTGTTGAAAGGCACTTTTTCAAAGCAGGTTATACTTGTAAAAATACTCTTATAGTCTGTCTGCATTCCAGAGTCTTTGACTGGCAGTGCGGCATTGACTTTGGCTATTGCTGGTTTCTCAGTCTATTGCCTGCCGTGAGAGAGGTCACATGGCTCTAAAGTAAGAAGTAAGAAATGACTGGCCTCTGCAATCACACCATCTATTTCCATCTGATCTGAGTGTGTTTTATCCCTGTAGAGGAGACATATGAAGGTTTGTGCCGTTAATTGTGGTGAATGATATGTCAACTGATGTTAAAATTCAAGCACTGGGCCAAAAAGTTTGGCTCTACCAGTAAGAGCAATTGATTCTGCCAGTGTCTTTGAGACTGACACAGCACCATCTGATTTCTTTGAGAAGGTAATGGTTCTCTGAGTGGTGTTAGTATAGCATAAACTTCTCATAATTAAATGGGTTACTGACATTGTCATTGCACGTGACTGTTCTAGCACATAGACAATACCTCTCTTTCAATCTAAGTTCCTTAGAAACAGCAACATCATATTTTAATGCCATTTTGCCATCATGAGCAATTGTGATTTTAGCTTGGCATGAAGCTCAAGTGCTCTATAGTACCTCCTGCTGATGGAGTTGCTAATCCCTTCTGACCATTACTGTATTCCATACAAGATTAGTCCCCTACTTCACAGACCTCTTTGACCGGCCTGTTAGAAAGGAAACACATTACAGCTCGTCATCCAGTTGCCTGAATTCCAACTTAGTGGGCCTTTTCTTAGAACTGTTCAATTTATGGTGAGCTGTTATTTGTTATAGAGAAAAAAACTTCAATAATCAGTTCTTGTTAAGATGTTGAGTTTTGAGTTTTATTAATTGAATTAGTTCCTGCTTCATTTCCTCTCTCCCATAAAATATTTACCCTTGTGGGCAAGGATTCACCTGTTTTGAAGTTCAAAACTAAGCATGCACTGAGAAGAGTCTGATATGGTCCTCCTATAGGTCCTGCTTTTTACCTTTTTGTTTGATGTGCAACCTGTCCCCAGATTTGTCTTTTTTCTTTATATGAACATCCCTAGCACTCTCCAGTGATTCATTCCTGTGATTTACTGTGTGGCTCTTCTGCCTGTTCTTGGATTCAGAGCTGAATCATGAGTAAAACAAACAGTAGTAGAAAGCTACAATCATAAGTCTACCCACAATAGACCTTCCTTTGCCTTGCATGCCTGTTGTATGGATTACTATCCTCTGTGTCATGGATACATGTGTGCCTGCATAAACTGGACACTCTGACCTAAAGTTTTAATTGCAAGTATCTTACTCTTGAGGTGAGAGTAATTCCTGTGATCTCAAGTTTCTTCAGCAGGAGAAACAAAGAGGCAATGATGCTGAACTAATCGGTATTCATAAAATGTAAAGACTTATTCTAGCCTTTAAGTGGCAGAAGTGATACCAAATTTAAAGGTGTTGTCTACAAGCGTTATGTCTGAACTGTGACTTGCTTTGGATATGGAAGGCAGCTTTTCAGAGAGAGGCCTTCAAGATTGCGTCTGGTCCATCTCATTACCTCAAAGTATGATAAGCTCTTCCTAATCAAATTGTTACTGCTTTGTCCAGCATGGGCACTGAAGACACTGAATTTCCACTAAAGCAGTATCCATTTGGAGATTTTAAGAACTCTAAGCCAGGAAAAATTCATTGGAAAAGTAGAAATAGAACAAAATCTCACCCAGACTAAGTATATACTCAGTCTGGCAGCATGTCTTTCCCAAATTGCAGCAAGTTATTACTCAGCCTCATGCCAGCTAAGTTGATGCTGAGCAGCCTGAGTAAGCATGGAGGTAAGCAGGACAGTGGGGCAATGGTGTGTCTCGTAGTGAATTGATGGATAGCTACAAGCAAAAGTCAAGCAAAGGAAAAGCAGCCTCAGCATTCTGATCCCAGTGGTTTCTTTCTTCCTGAGTAGCTTGCGGATGTGCATATGGAGAATGTTGCCATGCTGTGGTTATCTGTCAGCTGTCCCTTTCAGTGTTGGTTATGCTCTGTAACAATAAACAGCTTTGAAATTCAGCACATTAGCCAAAACCAGGTACATTCAGGATGCTCCTCTCTTTCCTCTCTCTGTTTTGTTGGATGCATTCAACAACAGCAAGTCACATTTCTTCCCCACTAGGTGCCAACGTGAAATAAATGCAAACCAGTGTAATGTTATCACCTAGACTCCACACCTTGACAGAGTCAGTGCTGAAAGGGCTGTTCAGAGCTTTTCCAAGCTGTGGAAGCATGAAAAATTTGTGGAAAACAGCAAATCCACATCGGTTTGATTCTGTTGTGACAAGCTGTAAGATTTGCCAGTGAATGTATTGCAGCAATCTCACAGTGGCCCAAATGTGAGCTTCCTGGGGCATTCTGTGCTAGTCATGGCACAGCTATTTGGACAGTTTCCTAGTAACCTAAAGATTATGGAGTGACATTATAAAAAGTGCTGCACATTAACCACTATGAACATGAATTAGGATTTCTAAGGCATAAGGAGTAAAGGGGAGATTTTCCTTGTAGATTTTGCTTCAGGATGTGGCATCCAGGTTTGTGTCTTTCAAGCTAATAATACTCGCTTACATAGCCTTAGAAAATCCACCCTCGGCCACGCTGTACATCACTGCACTGAAAACACCCACTTCTGAGTTTGGGCCAAAGACAGGATTCTGATATGGGAAGATGTTTAAGAGACTAGGAAGGATAGTGGGAAAGTTCTGGAGGATTCCAAAGCCTGTGATACACTCAAATCCAGCTGATGGGTTTGTGTTGTCCTGTAGAGAGTGCCCCAATTCAGCACCTGCTTGCCCACACAGTTTAACAGGTAGCCCAAGCCCACTTGACTTCTGAATCTCCCTGCATTTTAAGGAAAAGCTTCTCTGCCTAATGTTTGCTCACATGTGTGGGGTACATAGAAGTATCTCAGATAGGTGCTATTTGATCCTTCAGTATTGGTGGTGGGTATGTGTTTTTTCATAAAACTACATGAGTAAACACCAGCCAGTAGCTATTGTGGTGCAAGTGTTTCAGGACTTGGAAGAGGAACTAGCTTCAGAACAATAGCCCAGATTAAATAAGATAAATTTCTTGTTTGCAGAGAAGAACAGATTTCAAATATCAAGGAATGTTGCTGAGCTCTCACTTGACTTGCAGGTGCCTGTTGTATCTTAATCGATTGCTATTAAATGGGACTGTAAGAGTAGGACTATGACCATGAAGACAGAATTATTGCAGAGAGAGTCAGTTTAGGAAGTCTGTGGCTATTAGCTTGATCAAATTATACTTTGAAAATGGGTTAATAAATCTAGAGGAGAAGGAAGGAAGGGGAAGGTATTCTGAATTATTCATAATTTGTTTCCCAGTTGACAAGTCTACATAGACATGAAATTCAGGTGGGAGTGCAAGGAGTGGGTTATTTATGAATTACATATGAACTGGACAGACCTTTCCGTCTTGTATGCTGATCTGCTTTCACAACTTAGCATTGCCTACAGCGGCACAACTTCTTTTTGCCTTCAGCTGAAGAAATCCTAGAGTACCTCTGAAAAATCCAATCCATCAAAATTCAAATTCAGTTTAGGATTATTTTCACACAAAACAGCAGCTCTTCTAGATGATACTTTAACTGTTCTCTCTTATGAAATGGCTGAGGAGTAAATTTTCACATACTGCATTCTAGAGAGTAAGGGTGCAAGGAACCAGCTTATCATTGTGATTTTTCAGGCTTTGTTTTGATATCTGTACCCACAGAGTGAACATCAGGAATTGAAGGCTGCTTTTATTCATGGTGGAACTTGACAGCCTTCTGTAAAAGCCTGAGGATGGTGAAGATCTCAGAGGGCTTTATGGGGTTAAGCTTTTGGTAGATGGAATGTATAACATGCAGTTCCCTTTTGTGAACAAATGTGAAAACTGTGTCAGGAACAGTAGCTGAAAATAATATCTTCCCCAATCCACAAGGATGTAGTCTTAAATCTTCTCTTGTAACTTCAGAATTTGTTTAATTGGATGGTTTTTACTTAACATTCTGTGTAGTCTTCTTTTTTAAGCCCACTGCATCTATCAAGCAGATTTCACCATTTCTACATTTATTTTTTTATCAAAATGGCAACAACTAAATTGGCAGATCATGTACCAATAAAATACCATTTGGGATTTTTCCCCTTCTCAGATATATCTGCATCTGAATTTTTAGTCATGCATGTCATTGTAAGACTGCACATTTTTTGCAGGTCACAGGAATAAACATGACTGTGAATAAACTTTGTACCAGAATTAAGCTGAAGAATAGACACACCACAAAGATATACCTTCTTTGAAAAAAAATACAGTCATTCCACAGTCTCACCAAACTTGCCACCTAATCTGTAGCAAATAAATTGACTTGTAGCATTTACTGTCAGCAGAGGATAAGTAGCAGGAGGAGTTGTCTGCATCTTTGCTGACCTGCCAACCTACTTTAAAGCTATAGCTGTCTATCTGCACTAGGATGTTACCTCATAGGTAGTTACTCTATTAGCAACTGAAGGGCAAGGACATATTTCTTTTGCTAGTGAAGACAAGGCATACAAGTAAATTTTCATTAATGCTGACAGGTAAATGGATGTGTGACTTCACATAATTTTGTGGTTTCAAACACTTTATTTCTTCTTCAAGTAAAATCAAAAAATGTCCTTCAGGGACCTCAAGGTTGATCCTCTGCTGAGTTACGCTGTTTGCAAAATTATGTTCTTCTCTGCAGCCCTGTGAGAATATGAAAATATACATTTATGTTTATATATTCTGGCATGGAGAAGGAACATGTTCTACATATCAACGTTTCTAGTCAATACTTAAAGGTTTGTTAGTGCACAAAATTCATGGATGTGGATGGATATCATGTGGATGAGATTCCCAAGCATAAATCCCGTAGAATATATATCGTTTAGGGAGTTACACCATACTCATGTCCTGACACATCCTAGACTATATACCCTGGGAGATTTGGGAGAAATGGTGGTTTTCTGATGACTATAGGCTTACTGTGACCTCACAGTCCCATGCTGGTGGCTGTCTTCCCCTGTAGGTAGGGAATGGAGGAGGTGATGAATTAACTAAATAATTGTATTTGTTTCCAATGTCTAAGATGGGAGTAAAGAGGGGAGCAAACTGTCCTGGTTCAAGTAATACTTACACAGACTGATAGGGCCTCTGCTTACACAGATGCCCCCTGAGGCCAACAATTAATTTGGAAGGAGTGGTACTACTTGAGCCTATTTCTGCATATGAGCTGGTCTCTCAGATCCACATGTGGAAATAGTACAGAGAGTCAATGACTCACCACTGTTAGTAGCATGTGTCTTTATTTTTGTAAAAACTCCCAATTTTCTGTAGCAGATGGACAAGTGGGGAGGAAACAGACTGCTGGAGGGGAAGGGTATGAATGTGACACCTGCACTTCTTCAAGATCCAGAAAATCCATGCAGAAGTTCCAGTAACCATTCCTTATAGCCAAAGAATGCCAAAGTCCACTGAAGTCCACTCAGCAAACACAGGTCAATGCACCCCAACATTCTCTTTTCTCAGAAACATCAAGCTTGGGCATTACAATAAGAATTGAAAGGGGGAAAGTTATTCTTCTGTTTCACAGTGGGAAAAGACTTTAAAATTTGCTGGCGTTGTACAAATGGGTCACTCTGAGTGGCTCTGGGACTGTAGATGTATCCACTGGGACAGATACTTTGTGTGAAATGAAGCTTTAGAAAGGAAAACTTGTGATCTTTGTGTTAGATAGGGCTGCCTTCCCTAACAGTATTGTACAGAAATACCCAGTCTGCCCAAAGATATAATGTGATATAATGTAATGATATATAAAGTAATTGTTCTTTTATTTACAGCATATTTACTGAACAAGTTTTAAAGGGTTGTGAGACACTTCTGAATTAACATTCTTTAGTATGAAGGAAAGAAATGCAGTCTTGACACCTACTTTCGGGGGCTTTTCAGGTGAGATCAAATCAATCAAAATTTGAGTCCCAACTTGGGTTCTGATACTGTCATTTTCCACTAGTAGGTCTGATATTTTATGTTAACATCTGAATCTGTCCTGCAGCCTCTTGGAAATAAGGCTTTTCCACAGATAGTTGTGCTGGAAGGCTGAAGTGGTTTAGTTGCTGATTTAGTATGTTAGAACATTTATGGTCTCAGTAAGTTGTCGCTTTTGAATGGCACATCAAGAAAACTGAGAGGCTGTACAGTGCAAGCCAGATGTTGAGCCTGGGCTGGTCTGCCTCATGGTGGCTGAATAAATGACACATAGCAAGCCAACTTGATCAACACAGATTTTTGTTAAATTTAAATGTCACTGGATAACTCGGTAGCTGCCTGTCTTAGTTGGATTAATGTCCAAATCATCACACAGAATTTGGGCTCTTGTGCAGCACTGAGAGTAGCACTCCTTGAGGAGCCAATCTTTAGGTGGGTGTGAAGCCACCATTCTGCCTAGTGATATCTGTATGTTGTCCCCATAGCAGAAAGCTGGAGGGCAACCTGCCTCCTGCCTTCTTTTCCAGGTAAACACAGCCAAGCATGGCATGGGGAGATACTGCTGAGTGTGTATTGTTTTCTGTATTCCTTACACAGTCACCATGCTACCTGCTTATATGAGGGTTAATGGAGTATAAAAGGTGCTATTCAATATAAAGAAGCATTTAAAAAATAGTTTTATACTAAATACATCAGTGAGGAAAACAGTAGTCCTGCCTATGGACCAACTGTATCCAATATGATTACTTGTCATTCTGCTTCGCCCCCACCCCACCCCGTCAGCTGTAAAAGCCATATTCCTAGTCCAAACAGCTCACCCATATACAGACCTTTAAAGGTAAATAAAGAACCTGTTGTACACAAAGCATTTGAGAAACAGTTTCTTGTTACTATCACAAGTCCATGGAGTCAGTGTCATCTCTAATTTTAGCACTGTTTTTGTATGGGGAGTTTAAACTTTCCAAGCCCTTGGAGAAAGAATTGGCAAATAAGTGTATATAAATGTGAAAAGCACCAGGGGATTTTATCACCACACTAGAATTAGACTGTAATACAGAGGATAAACTGGTAACATTCGTGCCCTTTAGAAATGTAGCTGAAACAATCTTGCTTGAGGATTTTCTTTAAGAGGCAGTGGCTCTCCCTGAAGTGATATGCTATATTTGATTCCATTTTTCCTATCCACAGAATCAAAATCTATCTCTGTACATCATTCATAGGTAAGAGGATTGGATCAGATTGTTGTTTCATAAATTTAAGTAAACATTTTTTTTCTCACTGTTCCAAATGATCAGCCAGGATATTTGAATCCAGTCCTATCTTTTACTGCTCAGTGAGTTTACTTTCCAAATGCATGTTCCCTACAAGTCTATGTCGAGAGCTGTTCACACTATTCATTATTGCAGTGCCAAGCCCTGGCATTTCTTCAGTTTTCTTTGGAGGAAAACAAATGAAAATCTTTGGAAGAACTGGTCTGTCTTTTGTGAAAGAAAACCCAAAATGGATATGAGAGAAAATATTATTAATTTGAGTCTCCTAGGAGAACAGTGTCCATTTGACTCACAAACTTTACACTGCATTTTAATTACTGAATGATACTGGGAAGGCTGAAAGGTATTCAACTCCACTAATGGAGAACAAAGGAAGAGAGGTAGAAATGTCTTTTAACATTTTTTCTCTCTTGCTGCTCATTTCCTGCTTATGCTTTCTTCTTATTTTAAACCTTTGTTAAATTTTATCTTTATTTGCTTTCCTCTTTTAAAAGTCCTGTCTCCTTCTGATATCTGGAATGAAACTATTCACTGTAGGGTTTTTAATGTCAGAAACCAATAGTTCCAGCAGGTGATGAAACATACTTCTAAAACTCCATTGTGTAAATCACCATTCAAGTGGAAAAAAAGAAGTTTAAGGTTTTAGTTCTTGAATGAGAGAAATGCCTAAGAATTGCCAAACCACTGATAATTTCTGTATGTGCCCTGTGGGCTCTTCCCCATTACACCACTTAACTTTGTTGATTCAACTCTTTTAACAAGCAAGGAATTTAAGGGCAGAGAGAGAGGTCAGCAAATACAGGCTCTAGGACACATTCTGGTATGTGTTTCTTTGGGTTACTGGCTGTCATTATTGTGGCTTTTACCATTTTCTGCAAGGGCTTTTAGAAGGCTATGAGTCTTTCCTGATATCAATAGATTTCTGTAATGTAAATTTTATTGAGGGTGTTTCACATGTTGCTTGTAGTGTCAACAGTCAGTGGGACCCAGCCAGAGTGGTGTAACACCCTCCAGATGCTCTGTGCTGCTGTTGATGGTTGTGCAGTAAGTTGTAGGGCTCGATAGGCAGGCAGAGATTCTTTACACCACCGTTTTGCCAAACAAAACATGTTTCACAAGCACAGAGCCCTCTTTGCTTTGGGATCTCTAAGTGGTAGGAATCCTGCTGTGCATTTCCACATCCGTGAACTGCTGGATGTTCTCAGTGCCCTCTGGAGATGTGGTGATTGGGGAAATAACATGCTTTAGGCGCAAGAGCATGGAGAAAAGCAATATGAGAAGGATAGCCAGAAGTGTTAGGAACAATCCCACATACACGTACAGGCTGGAGTATTTATCTGCTGTTGTGTCTACTTCTGTAGCCAAAGTTGGAAAGTGGACGCGACCAGTCAGGTTTCCATGGAATTTGAAATAAATCTCAGTCATTGCTCTCTGTCAGCTTTGGTCCATTTTCCCTATTTACCTTCAGATATCCTGTCTTCCCTCACCAGACTCACAAAGGAGGACAAGAGAGGAAACTTAGGACAGATGGCACGATGGCTTCAGCAAGAAATGCACCATTCTCTTGGTCTCAAACTGCTGGTTCACACAGTTAAGCATACTGCATGAGACAGGCCTTTGCAAATAATTTTGCAAGTTGCTATTACAATGACAACAAACATTAAACTTGTGTTTTACACTGCCATCTGGCTTTTATTTGTCTTGAAAATGCTTTGGTTCTTCTTTGGAGCTTCAGGTTTTGTCACCTCCTTTGGTAGGTGAAAAGCTTTGGTCCTTGTAAACTCAAACTGAGCTGCAAAGGTTTGCACGGTTTTGGTCTTTGCAAGTGTTGTTTTCCAAACAAACTGAGTCAGCTTTCTGCCAGCTTCTCCCACAGCAGGTAGTTTATCCTTTTATGAACTGGGGAAGGTTGTTTTCTGCCTTGCCAGGCTGCTGGGGGATCTCTTCTCTCCTAATACAGGGCTATTGATACTTGCTTAAAGAGTATGGAGTTCTGAGTTTCTTATTAGGAACAGTCAAAAAGTTGGCTTTCTAAAAGGAAAAAAACGAGTCAGTGAGAGAGAGAGAAATGTAACCAGGTACCAAAATAGCCTAGCCTCCCTGTGGTATCTTCAGAACAAATAGATAAGAAAACCCTTGTCACGCTCCCATGAGACACCTTGAGACCGGGAGAAGCACTATTTCACTTTAGAGAAAGACCATGCAAATCTGATTGTTAAGGTTTCCTCTGGTAACACTCACTACTTGGTTATGGGTAAGAGAAGGACCCACGGTATACGGAATTAGATGTCACAGAGGAAGAGAGGAAATTAATCCAGCCAGTGTCTTCCACCATGTGTCTCTTATTATCAGGTCCCTCTGTTTCTGGGGCAGGATGCACCTGGCAGGCATCCAGAGCCCCACCTGTCCCACTGAGGCAACTCTGTTGCAGGATAGGACACTTCACTCACCTCCTGGGAGCATAACTTACTAGAAATGGGGGAATTGGAACATTTTAGCATTTTCGGTTCTTCCAGCTGGAAACAGAAAACATAAATGCTGAAATGTCCCTGTAAATGGTGCATCCAAAAGCATCATGTTCATCTTTGATAAGACCAGAATTTTGGTTTTAGCTGAAGCAAAAATGACAGCACTGAAACAATGTGATACAGTCATTTATAATGTTCACTACATATACACCTACATGAGATATAAACAGGGTAATATCAATGTGGTAATATACTATGGTAGATTAAAATGAAACATTAGATCAAAATGATAAAAGCTCTGATGCTTTTAGATAAAGATTTCACCTGAGACATATTGCTGCAAAACATTTTGACTTTCATGGGCATTCTGTTTGTAAAGTGTAGCTAGTTTACTGACAATGTTTGGTTAAGTTCTCCCCATGCACCCGTGGGAACAACACCTTTCTGTTCTTCAGGGAGAGGTGGTTCATATCTTGAGGCCTGGGTCATCAGGGAGCTGATATTTGGCTTTCATTACAAGCAAGACAGACCTACTTTGGCTCATGTGATGGGGTAGAATCTGACGTGCTGAGTTTTTGGAGAAGGGATGCCGGTGTTTGTCTACACTTTACTTCCCAGATCCTGCAATACCTTCTTCAGTATCAAAGCATTTGAGATAATAGCAATCCAGTTTAGGGAATAGGCTGGCTAACCTGGGCCAAATAGCCAATTGAAAAAAATTGCCTGGGGATTTGCCTTCTGCAGTCCCTGCATGGTAGTGGGTTCTGTGCCATGCTTTGTGTAGGAGCGTGTGGGCAAGCATAGTAGAAAAGGGCAGCTCAGTATTTTTCCAGGGGGTGACCCAACCCCTGTGGAGCCAGTCATTCTGGCAGCTGATGCAGAAGCATGGAACATGAAAGTGAAGGTTGTGTTGCAGCCAGGCACTTTTGCTCTCAATTATAGGGCAATAACTGTGATTTTTGCACTTCAAACCTATAAATGGAAATTCTTCCCCCATGAAGAATATTCTTATGTTACGCAGCAGGCGGGAAATAGAGGGTGTGAATATTACTGGCCATATTAAACCTCTGTTCTTACAATATGATTTCTCTGTTGATAATGAAATGCAATCAGTCTGGGATCTGACACATGTGTGAGTTAAAGTACCGAGTAATATCTTTGCCAGTCTCATCTGCTATCTTACTGAGAGCAAAAGCCAGAGCTAATTTCTCTCCTTAAGGGGCAGAGAGCCTAATGGCTTTGCATACTTCTTAAAATGAGACTGCAGAATGCTAAGAACATTAGCCTGAAGTTCAATAGTTAACTACAAGCCAAGATGTTGAATTAACAAAGCTCAGCTGGGCATTTATTGATAAAAGGAACAGATTAACAGTAAAAAGTATTAGCAATGGGAAGCTGGCACAGCTTGCTGCTTTTTTTAGTCTCAACTATAGAATTGTCAGGAGCAATCAACTATTCAGGCTATTGACAGCTGTGAAATTAACTACATCTTTTCCAGAAATGAGCCAGAAATAAATCAGTAGCTCCAGGCAACCCCAAAGATTTTTGCTTTTCAATCTATCAATTATCTCATGGAGCACATCTTTTTGGATATTAGTAGATTTAGTTTTGCACACTCCTCTTTAAGGAATAGAATCTTAAAGACTGTAGAGATCAAGGTAATGTGAAAATAAGTGGTACACAAAGGTTCTGAAAAAATGTATATAAAGGAGGTTAGCACTATAACTTTGTATGACTCAGATTACAGGAGGCAAAGCCTCACTAGTTACCCTCAGAAGCCCTCAATTCCCTGAACAGAGATAGTAAGTTTGTTACAGAGCTGAGCAGCATAACTAGAGCCCATATTCCCTGTGATCTAAGTTGTTGATCAAGGCTTAGTCATCCTCTCTGGCTAGTCAATACTCCCATTTCTGAAAGGTGACAAGCGCCGTTAGTGTTCACTGATGCTCAGTGGGTACAGACTGATTCCAAGTAGACATTTATTTTTTTACCACTTTGTGGTTGTTTTTAAGCAAGGATTAAAAAAAACCAACAACAACAACAACAAAAAAAACCCAACCAAAAACAACAACAACAAAAAACCCCCAAACCAATATTTAATAAAAATCAGCAGTGAAAATAGAAGCCTCATACAAAACAACAGAAAGGTTTCTTCTCAGAGTGTGTCACTGAGAC
The DNA here is from genome assembly GCF_965140245.1 of Athene noctua. Classification (NCBI taxonomy): domain Eukaryota; kingdom Metazoa; phylum Chordata; class Aves; order Strigiformes; family Strigidae; genus Athene; species Athene noctua. The sequence goes on along the minus strand of NC_134047.1, from coordinate 10,576,784 downwards.
AGGAAATTAATGAGCCAAAACTTCATTAAGCGCTGAAATTACCACTGCAGCTATTAGGGTTTGGGGAGCTTCAGGTTTGGGGAGTTTTTATGAAGCCTGCACGGCCCTCCTCTGCACTTTTGTAGGTCACAGAGGAACAGAGAGAAAGCAAGCTTTTCTCCAAAACAACACAGACAGTGCAAAGTGATCTTGCAGTGAATGTCTTGTCTTTCTTACTTGCTTCCTTTTACTCCCATATTCAGTTTAAATGCTGCTTGACAGCAAGGCATCTCTGAAACTGCAAGCAACTTTTCTGAGTTCTCTTTTGCTTTTCCACCTGATACTCTTAACTACTATGAAGAGGTAAGTGGGACAAAATAGAAAAATTACTTGTGTATCTTCTCCAAGGCTGTTTATTTAAACTGCACTGAACTGGCTGGCAAGCGCAGAAAGGTTTGGCTTTGAACAAACGGACAGTACCAGGTGTATTCTGTCTAGGTGACCTTTAGAGAAAAAAATCATCACTGAAGAAATGCAAACAAAGCATTAAAGTATCAATTTTGTCCATGTCTTGCATTTTCTCAAGGGAGGATCTGAGGGAGAGGAAAGGGGGATGTCTTTTCTTTCTGTGGTGGATGGAATTTTTTGTTCTCATGCTGAAGTGCAGTGTGCTGGTGTCTCAGCTGTGGTAGTGCAGAGGAAGAGAACAGAATAAAGCATAGTTACCTTTCAGAGCAGGCAGGGCTGCTGGAACTAGGCACTAGAGCAGCTGGTTCAGATCATGAGCTGGCTGGTGATTTATGTAGGAACATCTCCTCCCAGGTCGTGGGATTTGTGCAGAAAAGATTTGCTGTCTTATTGCTGGAGCCAGGATATTGTCTTTTCAGCAACAGACACGCCAAGTGCACTTTCTTCTCTGCTCTTGAATTCACATGGTTCGCTGGCAGGGATGGCTCTTACTCCCGGTCTTGAGACGTCAAGTGAGACCCTAACTGAGCAGCATCCCTGCTGCTGCCCTTCCTTCGCAGGCAGTAGGAGAAGGGGCAAGCAGCCTTCTCTTCATGAGCTTCAGTGCCTGGCAGGCAGCGGCAGGCAGCAGCCGGAGCGGAGAGGCTCGGTGGTGCCGCGGAGCTGCTGCCTCGGCAGCAGGCGAGGAGGGAAGGGAGGCAGGCTGTGAGCTCAGCTCGCAGCGAAGTTTGTGCAAGGTTCGTCTTAACCCTTTCGGGCGTGAAAGTGGTAAACAAGACTGAGCTGCCTGCTAATTGTGGAGAATGACATGAGCCAGGAGGACAGGTTATCAGTTTCTCTCTCTCTAATTTTCTGGAAGGTGTAAAGGTTTTTTGGTTTGTGCCTCTTGGGAAGGGTTACCTGGTGAGGGCTCCCAGCCGGGTTCCTGTCTGGAGCTGTGGATATGTGTTTCAGATAGTCCCCAAGCATTGCTCTTTGGCATTGGAGCTTTTAATGTATTTTTGTCCCTGTGCTTACTGTTTGGTGGTTTGGGAAAGGCTGTGTGGCTGGTTTAGTTTACAGGTCCTCTCTCCTCTGAGAAGTTTGAAACTCAGCATAAATAAGTATAATGTCAACTTTGCAGTGTTGTGGGCAAGAATTATTTTCACCAGTTTATGAATGTGTGAAGCACAGATCTGCCTACAAGGCGCTACAGAAATGAGTCAAAAGGAGACAAGTTTGGGGTGACAACCCAAACCATCCTGATGCCTCTTATTATCACACCTTTTGACTTGCATTTCTTAGCTCACCCCTGGCTGACAGAGTAAGGATGTTTTGTGATCCTGTTCCAGTTATGACACAAATTAGGGCAAACTACATCAATGAATTGCTATAAATTTGGTTGTGTGCGTGTTTCAGAATGGTGATGGGGAACAAGATTTCCTTTGCTTTATGCAGAGTGGCTCAGTCTCTTGGGGACAGATGTCAGTTTGGGATGCATTACAGCAAGCCCCAAGGTTTCACCAGCAGTAGAGCACAGCTGGAGGTAACCAGCACATAGACAGAGTAGCTGCAGTTTGCAGCTCTAAGCACTGAGCTGTGTACAGCTGCATGCTCCCATATTTCATATGTCCACATCCCTTGTGCCCCAGCAGGTGGGTTGGCTGGAGGCACCTCATGGGGTGAATCTGACCCACTTGCCTTGTGGTCGTTTCCAGTACCTACAGGTTGTCTTTCATGGCCTGTGTTTGGTGCACTGGGAGCAAGGCTTCCCTCTGGAAAGTGGGTCCCACACAGGGGTTTTGGAAAGATGAGTTCATTCTCTCTCTGCAGCTTTCTGTGTGACAAAATAGAGACATTTAATCTGAAAGCTGTCTGATCAGAATAGCTCTCCCTCTCTGGTCCCCCATGGCCACAGCCTGAGCAGAGGGGCCAAAGGGTAATGAAACCCAGAGCTGCACAACACTTTCATCCTCCTGGGTTAGAGGGCTGTATTATAAATCCATCTCTCTGAGGGATCTTCCATCTCTGGAGCTCACAAGCACAGTGTATTATTGCAATGTAGCACTATTTAGATAAATAAAACACAGTAGCTGGAAAAAATACAATTCCTCCATGCTTCTGTGGTGGGATGAAGTATCTGAAAACCAAGAGTTATAAGGCAGCTTTGATTGCTGATTTTACTTCACATTCCCTTTGTTGCAATATAATGTGCATTGCCCTGTATTGCAGTCTATGCCACGATTCTCTGCTAGTCGCATAGGAATGGAAGTACATTGATAAACTAGAAGGAAGACTGTGTGTATTTTTCCCTGGAATCTGTAGAATTACTGCTTTACCAACAAAATACCTGACAGCACCTCAAAACCCTGGGTACATATTCTCTTATTTAAGAAGAAACAAGTGAGAGCTGTTTAAAATTCCTGTTTAACCAGGAATTATGTTGCTGGTTGAGTTACGAGACCCAGAAGAGACACGCATGTGTTGAAATCCTGCAACTCTGCTTTCTATATAATGCTAATGAGCAATGCTGAAATGAAAGGCTCCTCTTCTCTGTCCATGCAATCCAGCTTCTCTGCTCAGCAATTTTTCCCTTTGTTGATTTTGCAGTAAATTATCTCTCCCTTTTGTAGGACCAAGCTGCTGTTTGCTGGATGGGTACACTTAGATTTCTTGTTTCCTTTGTAGCAGGGTATAATAAAGACAGATGAATTTTAGATAATGCCACAATTTATACCAGCTGAGGCTGATGAATGCTTGACTGAATGATTGCTGAATTCCTGAATTGTTGAGCATATGTAAGTCTTTCTCTCTATGTAAATTTTTGAGCCAATCAATGACAAATTTGTGCTACATCAGATGAAGGTGTACAAATTCCCTTGGAAATACACAGAAATATGAAGCCAGTGAAAGTAATTTTTCAAGCAGCCATTATGAATTTTGGGGAAAAAGACCAGGGAGCTTGTTAGGTTCTTTCCTTTGCATTATTTGACCTGTGTCTCAAGCTTTATATCAGATCATTTTACACATCTTTCTCATGATGGTCCCACATCAGTCTTAGAGTGAAATTTGGGTTTAACAAAGAGCAAATAAGATCTCTAAATGACTGTTAGTGAGTATAATCTGTATGTTCCTGTAGGGATTCTTCTGTTATCCAAATTCATGAATCCTATGAACATCATAAATGCATACTTTGGGTCTTTAAAAATTGCTTTCTGTGCAGCTGCAGTGAATGGAGAAAGATCTGTGCACTCCTCTCCCCCCCATCCCTTTCATAGCAGACACATCCCAGAATGGTTTATTCAAGCCCTCAGATGTAAAGACCTTCCATCATTTGGGGCTGTTTGTGTGTGGGAGGGGTAGGGCCAAGCCAAGGTCTCTTTTCTGATGTAGATGCTGTATATTGAACTCAGAAAAGAGCCACAACTTGGTAGGTGTATGTGGACATGTCAAAGATGACAGAGAAAACAGAAGCAGTGGCTGAGTTTTCAGTATTAAGGGCAGAAAGTGTGTTAAATTAGAGCAGACTTTTAATCAAGAACTGTGATGTCTGAAGTGTATTCTGTGTTTGGACATATTTTTCAGCCATTGTTTAGAGGCTACAGTTAATACCAACTCACTGTTTCTCCATTACTGTCCTTCCCTTTCCTCCTGTTAAAACAATTTCTCTCCTTCGCCCACATGGTTAATCCCTGCCTGGACCAGAGTCTGGCTGAGCTGTTGTGCTGAGCCAGCAGCTCAGCTTGCCTGGAGTTTCACTAGCTTTCAGAGGACTTAGGGGGAGTTCACTCACTTCTCCCCTGAGAACACTGCTAGAAACCTGCACCAGATGTCTTAGAAATCAGCTCAGCACTGTGAACTTCTAGTAGTATTCATTACTTATGGCAATAATAATCATACTTAGCACTTCTGTATTTTCAAGACACTTCACAGTTACACACTCCCTCAGTGAGGTACAGTCAACGCTGAAGAGGACTGCCAAGCATCCAATTTTTAACAGCTTTTGTGGCTGTTACAGGCTTCTTAGATGTGCAGTGTAGCTACCCACGGAACACCTCCTTGAAGAGGTGCCCAGCCCTTCTCTAGCCTTGAAGGCCACAAGGTCCAACTCCTGAGATGCCCAGCTAATACTAGATGGGTTACATGGAAAAAACCCTGTTCTTTACCTTTCCTGCCTTCCCCACCCCTGCCCTGGCCATCCACAGAGGTGCTAGGAGGCCCCTTGTTGCCATGAGGTGGTTGCTTGGGCAGTTGTTCTTCCAAAGATCAGGATGGTTCCTACTTTCCACCTAGAACTGTACAAGTGCTACAAAAAAGAGGGTAAGTCACTATGGAAGAGATGCTGAAGCAAGTGCCTTCACTTAGAACTGTTTGTCTTGGCAGAGTGGAATCTGTTGTAAATATGTTTTTGTTTTAGTATGTTTTGTCTTTACAGCCATGGCACTGAGTGGCAGGTGATCTATACCACAAACAGGCTTGTGAAACATAAAAAAAATTTAAAAAAAATCATGTTTCAGTAGATTTTTAATCAGGAATCTCTAATGAATGTTTGGACTTTCAAATATTTATTGGTTATTCAGATTTGTGTGAAATGGGTCTAGTTGCCACCAGCTTTAAGGGAGAAATACCACAGTCCATGGGATGGCAACCTTGAAAGCAAAGAAAGTTGCCTGGAGCTTGTAGCTTGTTTCATGCTTAGGCCAGTAAGGGCCCTAAGAAAATGTACTGACTTCTCTCCATCTCATTTCTTTTTCATGAAAAGGGAAAAATTATTAGAACTTCACCCCACATAAGCAATCTGTTGATGCTAAGTGCTACACAAATGCATGTGGTCATGTGCCCACTGCTCCAGCAGGGCTGAGTGCCTTTCCCTCTGTGCCTGCCCACACAGTCTTGTTTTGTCCAGTAGTATGTCTGAAAATGCTCATGTATTTGGACTAAAAGAGTTTTGTTGCTTAGAAAGGCTTTGGGCTGTTTTGACAATTTGGCTTTGTTTTGAACTTCCCTCATAAAAAATATTGCAATGTTTCAGTTTATTTATAGAAACTTATTCTTCCACAGATAACTGAAGAAATTCAGCCTAGTCTGAACTTACTGCTAATTTTTAGGAACATTTCTAATTTGATTTACTGTTGTCAGTAAAGGGCTACATTGTCCTGCACAGAATTCTCTCTGAAACAGTCCTAACTTTCATTTTTGTGAGAGAGCTTGTGAAGAAGGCATTGCAGGTCCCCAAAATGGTGTTAACACCACTCACAGAAGAGACTTCCAGTGCTCTAGGTAAGTCAGTGAGAGCTAGCTCAGATAGGGGCAACTGGCAGTGAACAGGGTCATATGGGCAACCCTTGGAGCAAACGGTATCTGAAAAGCAGGTTCCACCTGGATCCAAACTGCAAGTACATGTCAGCCACCCTCCGTCAAGGTCCCCCACAGGTCCTCATGGGCCCTAGCAAAAATCAGTTGAATAATGAGTCACGGATGGAACTTAAAACCAGATCCTGCATTCTCCAGCCCATGATCTGGAATATTATTATTTCCTCTGAAGTAGGACAGTTCTTGTAATATTGCCTATTTTTAGGGAGTTCGGCACAATTTCTAGACCCAACAGCTTCAGGTAAGTCTGGAGAAGCTTTCAGATGTGCTGATTGTCATTTTTTGGCTGGCCAGTTGCTAAGATACAACCTGAAAGGTGCTCGCATGACAGTGAGCCACTCTGTTTTTGTAACTTAAAATGGGTGCTTGTTTTTAACGCATTCAAGCTTGTCTTACAGCCCATCTGCACTGCTTACTAGCTGGTCTTAACATGACTGATGATAATGCACAATAAATACTAACAGCTGGGCCTTATTTTAGCAACCGGATCACAGACTGGCTTCCAGGAGACTAGGTTGTTTCTCTGCATGATGGACAAATAATCCATGTGGACAGTGCAGCATTTATTGGGAATTGGATCACTCATGGAATTTTCTTCTTTCTGTCTGCATGGCAGGTCTGGTGCCCCAGGGGTGAGCTAGCATGGACCTCAGTATCAAAACCAACACCTGAAGTATGTATATGCATGAAATGTGTATGTTTTATACTTTGGTGCTCTATCTGTTTTTTTCTGAAACTCTGGATGTTCTTGATGGAGCCTGAAAATCTCCTTGTCATTTTTTATTCCTGCCTCACTTCCCCACTGCCTGGCTCCATGCTGTGTCTGTGGACAGCGTTGCCTTCAGTGTTACTTCATATTGGTCCATGGGCAAGCGGATGAGTCACTCTTGAGCCACTGGACATGCTGTCACCACAAAGCCCATCTCGGCCCACCCAGACCTGGGGCCTGTCTGTGTGCAAAGAGCCCTTGACTCCTGTGGGCTTCACACAGATTTCTGCCTGCAGGAACAGCTTGTAGGGTTAAGGCTTAGATGTGATTCCCTGAAAGGTGCTTTTCACAGCACAGATGATGTGAGGAAGGTCTCAGATACAATCACACATGTTAAAACATGTGCCTCTCCTCCTGTTACAGCCAAAGGTACCACCTGAACTTGCCAGGCAGCACTGTGATTACAGTGCTGATCAGTAAAAGGCTTTCTCTTCAGAGTTCAAATCCTGAGCAGAACTGTTCTAAAGCTGGAGTTCATTGTTATGCAGGATGATATTTTGGTCTGAGCCCAGAGCTCATAGACTCAAGTATTCACTAACACACTACTGGCAGGGGCATGTGAAGCATAGCTTCCAGAATCTTTAAAATATGAACAGATATTCCCTGAAATCTGACCAAATCCTCCCAGCCAGACCATAAAGCTGAATGCACAGTGGGTAGAGTATGGGGAATACTAGCTACAAAACAGTTAAACCCTTCTCTGAAGTCTCCAATGTCACGTTATTTGCATGATTCACAGTTAACAGATGGGCTCATGCCTATATTGAGGGGGGACCAGTCCTTCAATTGCTATCATTAAATAATGACAGTTTATACTGAAAGGAAAACAATTTTTTGATGACCCCATTACATCACTTTTTATTTCTTTGGTTTGTTTGTTTTAATTTCAGTCTTAAAGAGGAAAATCTCTTTTCTCAGCTCTCATTTACAAAATATGCAGCTGAGAGAACTCTGCCCACCCACACACTTCAGCATTTCAGATATCAGCATTTCCATCCAGGGTTGGATGAACTCTTTCTAAACCCATTTAGAGGAAACATGGTTGAAATCTTTACAGAAGGAGAGTGAAAAACTGTCATAGATGCAAACACTGCCATCTCTGCTCTGTCACCAGTTTCCACTGCAGTTTTGAAGAAACCCTCCCTTTGGATGTATCCGTTCTATACAGGAAAGCACAGCACAGGAATCCTGAGCTGCTGCCAATTATACTTAAAAGGTTCTCATAGTTTAAGCTAAAAAAAATCTTCAAATGTTACAAAAGCCCATGTTGCTGTACCTGACTAGCATGGCATTGGATTAAATCTTTCAAGGGTTATCCCACATCTCTCTGCTTCAGAGCTTCTGACACCTTCCTCAATATGGCCTTGCTCAAGCAAGGTACTTGATAGGTCTGAAAGAGTGTTTTGAGTCAGTGCTCTCAGCCCCATTGTCTTTGGGTGGCTGCCTGTGGTTACCTGTACAAGACAGGAAAATTCATTCTACAGCTATGATGTTGCTGATGGCCTCTGTCTGCACAGGGATTCTGGTGCAGAGGAAAATAATGCCTCCTGAGATAAATATCAAACCACAGATGTGTCTGGGAATAAGCCCTCATTTGTATGTAACCTGGGGGTGGGCATGAGAACCCATTGGTGCTAATCACTGAAATAGTCAGGGACATCAGAGTGGGAAAAATAGCTGCACTTTCTTCCTTTCCATTGTAAAACATCCATTTAATTCACTTGCCAGGAGTGACCCTTCCCAATAGCAGGGATCCCGCTCTTGCTGTGACTCCCTAAGCACTGCTCTTGTTCTACCCCAAAGCATCTGTGCCTTAACATCTGCCATTTACTGCCAAGGAGCCCTGTAATTCTGTGCTGTGACATAGACCCCATAAACTGCCCTGACCCTGTCCAGTGGTATCCCACTTTATTCTACTGTAGTGAGGAAGCAGGAAAAGTTACATCACATAAGCTAATTTTTAAATCCTTTGTGATTCATTGAATGAAAAGATGCTATGCTACTGTCACTCATCTCAGGTACAATAATAGGAACCAGCATAATCAATGAATCATTGAATTCCAAGTAGATGGGTCTTGAGCCTTAGTTCCAAACTTTAATCCCCAATTGGTGTTTGGGGTCCTGAAGAGGAGGAGAGCAGACAGTATGAAGACAAATGAAGAACAACTGCATAATGTCTGTGTTTGAGTTCCCACTTGGTTTCACTGGAGGCTTCTTTATACAACAACTTTTAGCATCTGCTGCTTTCCACCAACAGCGGAGACAGGATATCAGCTTAGACACTCTCACTCTGAGTCGAGACAGCAGTTGCTATACATTTATGGTAAAGCCAGGGGTGTTTCCATTTGATGTCCTTGTTTGTCTAATAGCAGTCACAAGTTCCCTTTTCCCCAGCCTCTGGGTCAGTAACAGAACAAGCTCACTGGCCAGTTTCACTTAATTATTGTTCATTTTTGGTGAAGCAAAGAATAAATGTCACTGTGTGACTATGCTTAACTAATGTCCTTGATTATTAATAGCCAGTTTTGGTCCCACTCCCAGCCCATGTGCCACAAAATACATTTCCCTTCTGTCTCCAGGATCAAGTTGTCTGGGAAGCCACTGTTCTGTGAAGAGACTGGACAAAAAGCTTATTGAACATCCCTTCCTTTTCATCAGAAGAGTGATCTATGTTTTTATTTTTAGGATTTTATCAACAAAAGTTGCTTTATTGCTTCACTTTTCATAGATGAAGACATGTTTTTAATATGGACAAAGAGCCCTACCAAGAAAAAATCACCACATGGTTCTCCTCCATGACACATGAAGTCCACTGCTTGGTCGCCTGGTCCTTTTTTTCTCAGACCTCAGATGCACACCACACCCTGCCTTGCTCTACACAACCTTGCTTAGTTCTCACTGAAAGCAGGAGGGTTTATCCATGCCCCAGATTGACTTTGCCAACTTCTCCCAGCTTAAACACCAGACTTCTCTAGCGCCTAGGCGTTGGCTCAAACACTGACCATTTTGCGACATAGATCTTGTAATGAAATCAGACAATGCTCTTTTGAAGAGAGAGAGGCTTCTTGTCCTGTGAAGCAGTAGGAAGCCTCCTTGCTGGGTAGTAGTGGCCAAATGAGATGTGCATTACTACAGGGGAGGATACTGAAAACGGACACCTTATAGTTGCTATGCTGTTGCTGAAGACTAGCCTTTTCTCTGGCAGGTCCCTGTTGTTATTTAAACAGCAGTTTCATGTACCCATACCCAGATTAAAGTGCTTTTAAAAGTTCTGGGCCAGGTCTACTCTCCATACACACGTGTGACTCCCACTGGAGACACAAAGGCATTCGACCCTTCCCTGGCAATGGCTTTAGGAAATGTTAAGTCTGTGTCAGTGTCTGTTCAGTACTAGTGCTGCTCCCTGTAAAGCTTTCAAATGCTCTGCTTCCACTTCTGGAAGAGATGGTAATTTGCTGTCTTACCTGCTAATGCCAACAGAATCCCTGTTTCCTAGGATTATAGTCCTGTGCAATGGGGGAGAGAAGGCACATTATCTGCTTCTGCATACAATTGATTATCAACATTTCTTCCTGTTTCAGCTCTGCTTCTAATGACAGGCTCAAAATAATCAAGAAAGAGTAGCAAATGTAGGAATAATGCAATGAGCTGCTGGTCTCTTTCTTAAGCTGTAACTGGAGCATGTATAGCGTGTGTGTGTGTAGGTCTGTGACTCTCAGCAAGGGTCAGATCTGCGAAGATTATCCTGAGAATAAATGTATGCCTTTAAATGGGATTACAGTGTAAGAGATTAGACCTCTAAGGGCCACTGCTTTCAAATGAAGAAATCTCCATTTCATGAGCTTGGAGCCGACCTAAAATCATCAGCTAGAAGGTTTTTACACCACTCTAGAAATTTCTGTATGTGGACCCCACGAGACAGCAGTGAGTGCACTGCCCGGGTTAATGCAAACAGTTGACTTAATCATGCAGATAACAGAAGAGATCATTCACATATTTCCCAGATGCAAAGCCTCTGTACTGATGACAGAAGCTTGTGATGGCAATGGTCTGATGGGCTGTGCTACAGTCACTCCTTGGTGGAGCCATGCTTTCCATAGGCACTTTTCCATCATTCACGTGCTCAATTCCCAGAGCTGAGCTCCCTGGAAGAGCTAAACATGCTGTGGTGTTTGCAGTTTCATCACTGACATTTCCGCTGGCTCCCTACCCACTGTGCATACTGAGAGTGCAGTCCTGAACCAAACTTTGCTGCACAGTAATATCACCAACAGGGGCTATAGCTACGCTTCTTTAGCATGCCCCGCACATGGGCTAATGTTAGTATAGGGACCGGTTCTTTGAATACTAACGTAGCCCACCAGTGTTTCATAGAATCATGAAATAGGATCATCTATTTTTTGTCAAGGCAAAAGCACGGTCTAGACAAGATGGCCCAGCACCTGTCCAACTGAATTTTAAAAACTGGGGAATCCACCACTTCCCTGGGGAGATTATTCCAGTGGCTGATTGTTCTTGTGGTGAAACTTTGTTCTCTTGTGTTCAATCGGAATCTCCCCAGGAGTAACTTGTACCCATTACCACTCCTCTTCTCCATGTGACTCCTTGTAAAAAGGGAGTCTCCATCTGCTTTGCACTCACCCTTTCAATACTGGAACATGATGATAAGGTCTGCCCTAAGCCTTCTCTTTTCAAGGCTGAACACACCCAGTTCGCTCAGCCTGTCCTCACAGGGCAGGCTGCCCAGTAACCCGATCATTTTTGTGGCCCTTCTCTGGGCCCTCTCGAGCCTGTCCACAACTTTTTGCATAGTGGGGACCAAAACTGAGCACAGTATTCCAGGTGTGGCCTGACAAGCACTGAGTAGAGTGGGATTTGATTTATTCCTGCTCCCTTGGTTGTTTGCAAAAGCTGAATTGCTCAGCTGCTGGAGACTAACAGATGGCTTGTAGCACCTAAAGGTGCTGTGTTCCTCTGGAGGCTGAATTAACCTACCTAATGTCATGTAGGTGGCAGACCCTCTACAGTTCTCCATATCAGTGTTGGATGTTACCGCTGCCAAAGCTCTGAGCTTGCAGCCAGGAATGGACCAGTGTAACCCACTGACAAGTTCTTGTTGCTCAGCAGAGAGCAGAGAATGGTCTGTTGTTTCACAGGACCTGGCTTTGTAGCTTCAAATGTAGCAGCTCAGGCTTGTGACACTGAAGAAGCTTTGTTCCAAACCTGCTGGCAGTCAAGATAAATGTTCTTACAAGAATGGAGAAACCTTTTACAATGTCTAGAATTTGGTTAATTCCTTAAGTCTGAGCTACCTGTCACTGCTTTAGAAGTATTCATTTCTGAAATACAGTCCTCTGTCCACCCAGTTCAACTTTTCTCCTATTCCCTATAACACTTTCTGTACACTGTCCATCCTTGTCCTTCCCAAGCCATCCTCCCCCACCCCACCTCAGGCTCAGACAAAGCTTGTGGGAGCAAAGCCAGAGTGGGTCATATTGGACAGGGCTGCAGTGGAAAAGCAGCAGTGGACAACTGTTTCCCATTTATTCACATGTAACCTCCACAGCACTGTCAGCAGAATATTAAACAAGGTTTTAGCATCTGCTTTTTTGGTTGGTTGGGTATCAGCCAACTGTTCCTGAATTCTGAGATTGACTAAGTGTCTGCATATCTCATTAGCAGGGTTAGCTAATCTTTATCACTCACTGCCACAGCAAAACCTCAGCAGTACTTAGCTCCTTTGCAGAACATAATTGTTGTCTGCAAGTGTTTGATTCTGGTGACTTCTATTGCCAAGGCACAGCATGGGCTCTCCTCTGTTTCATAGGGACTGTAGGAAAGCTCCAGGCTGTACTAGACTGAAAAGAGTTGGTCACACTTAGGAAAATGAATGTGCCTTTTCTCTGGTGAAAAAAAAAAACAAACCCCAAAAAAAGATTTGGCTTGCCTCTCTGCTAGGTTTTAAATTGCAGTACAGAATTGAGGACAGTACAGAAATTTACTGGCTGATTCACTCTTGCTGGCCCAGAGTGACAACCAGGTATTCATGTTTGCATTCCAGGCAGAACCCCAAGGACTTCCCAAGAGGTCATCATCTGTTGGTGGTCTGCAGCTCCTTGAAGCTTCCTCGCACCAGGCAGTTAATTCTCTGCTCTCTCACCCACTGTATGTTCTGGTGAGCAAAGGCTATTCCAAGAGTTCGGCTAGCAGTAAGGAAAAGCAGGTCAAAAAAAAACAGGAGGGAAAGATGTCTTACAAGTCCCACAATTAAATTGACACCTTCTCTCTGCACCTGGTTGTGTATCCCTCCAGCTGTGACTTCAGTGAACATACTCCCTTCTCATCAAAAGAAGAGTTGTTAGGAAATGAAATATCTCTTCTCCCTGTCACAGTGAAAGCTCTTCACTGCAATACATTTAGAAGCACTTCATCCAGTTTACTTTTAAATGATGCATTTGCCACCAGTTAAGAGGAGACAGCAAAGGTGAAGTGTATTTTCTATGCTGTCAGTGATTTTGCTTTGCAAGGTACCTCTGATCAGGTTTTTTTGTCCATGTCAGTGATGTAGCTTAAATTCCAGTGGAGGTGAGTGAAGTCCAGCCACCAAAGAACAGTATCTAAATACCCTGCAGTATAGTCAACTCTGCTAATTTAAATATAAGTTCTCCGAAGAGAATTTAAATCTCTAAAACTTGAACCAGCTGATCTTCTTTAAAGTAGCAGGAAGATTGGTACTACTACTTCTTCTAGCCATAAACTTTCTCTTGCCCTTTCATATTTTGAGATATTTCATTTTTCAGTGGCTATAATTCCACAAGTTACCTTCATGTTATGTAAAATGTACACACAGTTTGCAATGGATGTCCTGTGATACAGGAGCTCTCTTCTATCAGATATTTTCTGTAGGCAGGAAAACATTTTTTAAAAGAAATGAACACAATAGAGATTTCTTTCCTGCTCTTTGTCACAGAAAAGCACAATCTCAGACATAATGGTAAGACAACGTTCACAAAATGAATAACTCCTTTCAAAGGAAACCCGTGTTAAGAAAATTTGGCACATCAGTCTCTACATTCATACATTCCTGTATGCAGAAATCAGGACTGTCACTTTTGGAGACACATCCTGTTCTTTGGTAGTGGTACACTGAAGTCTCTCAGATCTACTGACATTTAATGATTCTCTTTGTTGCCCTGCTTGTGATTGTCACAGCACATCAGATTCATTGACAACTTAGGTAAGACTTGTTTTATGAGTCTGACAAGAAATGCTAAAGTGTCTGAGGTACTTCCAGGATAATTAATCTGAGAAAGAGGATAAGTCCCTTGCACAGGAAACATGCTAGCCAGCCAGAAAGAGCTACAGAGAAGCGTCTGAAGAGAGTGCACATGTATAGAAGAATTCCAGTGCTACTTATCCAAGTGGCAAGAGCAATATTTCAGTTGCCCTAGCCTGAGCTTGCACAGGTCTCAATACAGTGAAATGCCTCCCAATATTCCTAATGACCTGAGCATTGTTTTTGTTTCCTGATGTACTGTTAAAGCTTCCTTGCCTTCTGCTGCAATCCTGAAGTGAAATGGTGTGCCAGAGAGGATGAGGCAGTTAAAATAGTATCCCTATTGACAATGCTTGGCAGTAAGAACAGAAGGCCATTTAAATGCCTGTTTATCTATGTCCAAAGTCACAGGGTTTAACTTAGTGGTTATTTGGTTTACTCTACTCCTGACTTTCACCCAGAACGCTTTAGCAGCACCAAGCGGTGCAAGGGCAAGCCAAAGCATTTTCAGAAGAAAGGGGTGTTTAAAATGATGCAACAACCCTCAACTCATTGGAGTAAAATGGAGATAAACTGGGATTAAATTTAAAGTGTTATGCTGATTATTGCCCCCTAAAGCTAATGATGGGGGAGATGGGTGCTCCCTGGTTTGACTGGTACATAAATGTGAACTGAGCTCAGTTCCTGGTTTAAGATATGGATACCAGGCCTGAATCTAGTTCCATGAGCAAATAATAGCTGTGGTAACAAATTCAGAGAGTAAGAGCTGAGCTGCTGATGTCTGGGAATTATATCTCTGTGTTACTAGGTTTCTATGCAGCATAAAATATACAAGGCCAAAAATCTCTTGAGTGAAAAAGAATATGACTGTCCCAAAAAGCATCATAGAGCTGGTCACTGTGTATCAAAGGTCTAGTTGATGGTTTACAATCTGTTTGCTACAATGGGATGAAGAAGGCTGTAGCATAGGTCTAATATGCTAAGAAAGAATAGGTAATGTTTAGGTATCCATCATCTGCATCTTTTATCTAGTTACCACTACTGTTTCTTCCAGAAATCCACAGGACTGTCAATTTTCACTCTACAATTAAAAGGTTTAAATATATTATTTGTTCTCACTGGTTTTTGGCTCTGTATTGCTACTAGACTGGTATAGACCAGTTTGCCCACAATAGTCTTCAGCATCCTTTATCTTCTCATGATGCTTTAAACTGGAAGTTTGGATGCCTTCTAGCCAGTCTTGCAAATATCCACTAATAGCATATTTTTTTCTAGAAATGGTTCCTATACTTGGTGGTGTATTGAGGATCAGGCCCATTTCTGGATGCAGCTCTGAGCATTATCCTAGGTTTCTCTTCTAGAACTTAGTTTTCTGTGACTCGGTTAAGCACTTGTGAAACTGGCTTAATTTTTTTGCTCTCCCATCCTTCTGTCTGATGTGGCTTTAACACACAAAGCCTTCAGTGCTCAAACTATTCACTCGAATACTTCAATTTACACATTTATTTCTACATGGCAATATATATGCCATGTCATGGAAAAGCTGGTGCCTGGCAGCACAAATCATCACAAATTATTGTACCATGTCACCTTCCCTTAATGACCTTGGCCTGACATCTCCAGGTAAGGGATGTAGCTGGCAAGCTGACATTTCCCTCAGGAAATGCTCTGTCCCTCTTCTGATCATCTCCCCCCCCCCTCCGAATTTGGAAAATCTTTGATAATTAAATCCCTGCAAAGGCAAGTGATCTGTTGTTATAATTCATTTCATAATTCAGCCTAAACCCCATGTTTCTCTTTGTGCAAATGAAATTTGCTATATACACAAAAGATTGGCTCCCAAGCTACCCACTTACTCACACAACCCCTTTCCTAATTAGATGGTTGAAACTAGCAAAGCATGGCCACCTTCTCAGCACAGACTACTTTAGGGAAACAAAAAAAGGTGCTTTTCATTAGAGAGGTCCTGGAGACCCTGCCATAAAGAAGAGAGACATATTCATTTCTGAAGGAAGATAGAAAGGTACAAGAACTCCTTGGTCACTTACCATAGGCAGCATCTCCTATTCTCAGGCAGGGGCAGCAGAGATAGAGGAAAGTGGCTCAGTTGTTACATTGGGGACCCCTTATCCTGGTTACTGACTTTTTTTTTCCATCACTCAGCTATCCCTTGTTTTGCTTTAGTGAGTTTTTCCTTAAAGAACTGGATTAAGTTTTATTAAATGTCTCCTTGAACTAGAACATCCAGGTTCAGCCTGGAAAGCACAGCCTTTTTCCTTGTAGCTGGAAGAATTGCTCTGTAAGTGCCAGGAGACACTTCTCCCTATTGCACAGCTCAACAACTCCAGAGGGATGCAGCAACTTCAGGCAGGGTGTCACTTGAAACAAAACCCACGGAAAAGATTCTTTCTGTTGTTGATGTCTTTAGATTAAGCTTGAGTGTTTTTCCATTAGAAATCATAGTGGTGTAATGACTATTGGCTCTACATCCTTACTGAAATGTTACACTAAAGATCCATTTAAGGACTTGAGATCTAACAGTTCCTTTTGGCTTTCACAAACTACCAATGTATTTGAAGATAAATTCTCCATATCCTGAATACCAGGTCTGTGTTACCAGAGGACCATTTGCCTTATTTTCTACCTGGATTGGGATAGGCTTTGTATTGCCTAGTAGGGTGGTGGTGCAGCCTCAAACCACCACCAGCTACTGCAACAGTGCCCACTGCTCAGCACTGCCATGAAAGCTGTGCCAGTTCAAGAGCTGAAAGCAGGAGCAGAAAAGGAAGGAAACTGTATGCAAGAGGCTCAAAGAGAAAAGTTGTTGTACCTTTTGCTTACTGCAACAGACATTTCTTTGCCAGGCCCCCTTTGGGGACAACCAGAGAAATCTCTGCTGAGTTGCCCTAATGACCTACACAATGGACTGAAACAGTTTTCAGGACATTTTACTTTCCCATCTTTAAGGTCTGGAGATCATACTGACGCCCTTCAGTAACATTCCCTGCAAACCAGCTAGCTTAGTCATCTCTCCCTTCCTCAGAGGCAAGTGATATCAAACTGCGTTATCCAACCATGAATCTCCAAATCTCTCTGGGACTGAAGCAGATAAAAGCAATCATCTCTGTAATTAATATGTTTGATGAGTAATGGACAACAAGTTAAAACCCATGAGATGCAAGTAATGGCAGAACTAGCTGAGGATGACAGTGAGAGTGAAATAAGGAGCTAGGAAATTAAAATAGGATATAGAAATTAGGCACTCAAGAAATGAAGGTATAACTTAGTTTAGAGATAAAGATGGAAGACTTAGAGATCAGGCTAGGGACTAGAGGCCTATTAGTTAAAAGATAACTAAGATTAAAATAGGATAATAGATCAGAGTTGATGGGCCAGAGAGCAGAACTATATGGAAACCTTGATTAATGGAAGCTGTGAGAGAACGCTTCCTGATGGAATAGGAAGACAGCCCTAAAAACTGGTCAAAACCAACCCTATGGTCCGGCCTGAGTCCAAGAGGGTACAGAGACTGCGCAAGAAACCGAGGTAAAAAGTTTAACAGTGAGGAAGAGGAGCTACTTCATCTCTGCGACCCCAGCCCATGACCACTGGGACACACTGCACAGATGCAACTAGGAGGAGACCGGGGCAGAATATATGAAAAAGACTTTCACGCTCATTATAATACGAAGCGGGGATAGATCATGCATATATATAGGCGTATTATGAATATGTAATGCTTTGTAGCATAAAGCCAAGACAAGATGCCAGGAGAGGTGTGCATGGTTGTGGTGGAGCGATCCCCTGTGCACCTCAGCGCTGAATAAACATACCTACTTTATAACCTTAGAGGTTGTGGAGTCGTGTTTCCACAAGTCAATAGAGTGGCAGAGAAGAAGAGCCAGACAGGGAATTAGGCTGGGATGGCAACTACTTGTACCTGACACAGTGCAGATTCACTGAGACTCTTCAGAAAAAAGTGCATCCTAAAACCAAGGCCCCAAAAGCTGGTAGCTGACATAAGAGACCTCATGCAATGTCAGTAACTACCAAGCAGTTATTAGGTGAGCAGAAGGAGAGAAATGGCTAGAAACATGCTTAGTCTTGGCCAGTCCTGAAATTCTATCTCCAGTTGGGATCATTGTTTCTCTGAGGGCTTTGCTTGTTTCCCTTATCTACTTTTTTCCTTTGAGATTGGACTAATTCTCAAATTTACCACCTATGGTCATGCTTTGTCTGGAGGATGAAGAGCCAAAGTAGGTGTGAAGTTCAAAGGTGGGATAAAAAGTACAAAGCAGTCATCAGCCTGCCTTGTTCCTTTGAAACATTCCTAGTCCTCAGTTTTACTTGCCTTTGAAGTTAAAGTACATTTGAATTCATAATAGAAACAATGAGTTTTCACTGAAGGTTTACCCCTTTGTTGCATGTAGAAGCTCTCCAGCTTCCTCAACTGCATGATCAGGTTCATGAGTGAGACATTTGAAAGCCAGGAGTCTTTTTTCCTTGACACCCATCTTTTTGTCCAGGGCAGTTTCTGGGGTGCAGAGGGTAGAACAACATTTTCTTTCTAATTACATCTGTGAAATCCCTCCAGTGATTAAGGGTTTGTTCAGCACTCACTGAGTACACAATATGGCTGATATTTAACGCAAAGCAATAGTAATTTCATTACCTTTGAGATTTCTGTCACTGAAAAAGAATGGTTTGGCAAGCTAAAAGACCAAAATATCAACCACATCTTCACTGCATATGCCATTATGTTGTTTTATTTGGTGTCAATATTAATTTGTAAGGAGCAATAGGCAGTAATAAACAGGGGTTCCTAGTGAAAACCACTTTGCACAGTGGAAGCTAGTTGAAAGTTTCGAAACAACCTCTACAAGTCATTGTTTCCAGATACTATCAAGGATCTCAGGGCTCCAGAACATTTAGTGAGTTTAGACAGTACTACACAAGAAGTATTTATAAATTTATAAACAAGTAAAAAATATCTTTTTTTTTTTTTTTTTCAGCTGACAGTGCAGATTCACTCATTCTTCAGCAGAAAGTGCAACTAAAAACCAAGACCCCAAAAGCTAGCAGCTGACATAAAAGGGTCCTGCTGCAGCATCAGCAACTACCAAAGCTTCATGAAGCAACCACCAACCATCTGGGGCTGAAAAACAACCTGGGGGTAGATTATTGCCCAAGCGTAACTACCCAGGTTTTACAGCAGCTTTAGAAGCAGCTGTCTTGCTGTGTCTGTGAGAAGCAAAATCAGATGAACCCTGATCTGACTTATCTTCCTAGTTTGTGGCTGGGTAAATCAGTGTTAGCTGCTGGCCTCCTGATCATTTGGTGATACAACTTTTTCCTCCTAGAATCAGCCTAAACTAACTCATTTTAATTTGGGGGGAAAGGCAAAACTCTTTATCATGTTTCACCTAAAAACCAGCTTGCCTGTCCTTCACAGGGAAAGCTTTGTCTTCCCCTGCTTCCAGATAAAGGAATACCAGCTCTGTAGTATAGCAATATCACATTAGCTGTCTGCAGGCATGACTCTCACATGCAGTTTCCTAAACAGTAGAACAATTTTCTTTAAGGAGCCTGAGGGAACATAGAAGAAAAAAATGGGGGAGCACTCACTAGAGACCTTAATTTTTCAAGAGGGGAGTACTACAGACTGATTGATATCCTCACATCAACAGAAGGCAAACACAGCTGCCCTGACTTCTGTATTTGGATTTTGACTGTAACCCTTTACAGCACAAAGAGCTCAGACTTTAAGAGCCCATAACAGCAGAAAAGAAAAATAGGCTTCTTATATAATAGGCTACTACAAAACTTACAGGCTGTTGAGGTGTTACAATTTATCATAGCTTTACCTTACTAGCATCCATAAGCACTAGAAAAAGAACAAGGAACTCATCTTACCCCATTTCCTTTAAATACTCTGAATGGCCACACCTGGCCATTGCTTTGAACCAATCCTTGCTAGCAAGCCTCTATTTTAAAAGGTATGTAAACCCTTACTAGAGAGTAGGTTGTTTAGTAAATTCTAGTGCTGGGAGTGGGTGTCCTGCTCTGTTAAGGTCATGAGGATTTAGTACTTTAAGGTTTCTTTTTGTATGTTATAAACAGTGTTTCTGTAGGTTGACTGGGGGAAGGGAGGGTACTAGTGTTTGGTTTCAAGTCTTGTGGGGTTTTTTGTACCTGTGTTCCTAGAAAGTGTCTCTATATAGGTGGACAGTAGATCCTTGTGTGCTGATGAACTGGTTATAGTATTGGGTTTTAATCTGAAGAGGAAGAAATGCTTTGGGCTGTGTAAAAGATCAGGTTTCACCTGAGATCCTTTTATGTTATAATATCAGAACAAGGTGAGGAAAGCCTGTGTGATGGCTTCTGTTAAAGACACCAAGCAGAGTCCACAGGAAGTCTGTGTGCTATGTTACATACCCTGGATTCCCTTAGTAAGGGAGATAAGCTTTGTGTCTGCAAGTATAGCAGAGAAGTGCATTGTGATGCCCCTGCTGTGGTTTTGGTGTCCAGGCCAGGGGACTTTCACTGTATGGGGAATTCTTGATTCACGGTAGTAGACTAAGTGTTCTCCTAGATAGTGCTTTTTTATTCCTAGTCTTACTCTGGTTGGCTCACCTCTTCCCTGTCTTCATGCTAGCAAACAGACTGGAAATAAACTTGTTTCTAATATCTGCTTAATCTTAATTAGACATCAATTGTAGGCTCTTTAAGAGTAGTTCTCGTCCTTAGTTTTTTTCTTACATTTTCCTTCCCTTGCTCTCACTTCTGTCTATGCTGTACATGTGCTCGTTGCTCTAACTCACCCCTGCTCTCCACCTCTTCCAAAGCATTAGAGCTATGCTGGCAATGGGCCATCTAGCACTCCAGATGGCTGGCACTTGCTGCTTCTGCCACAGGCTGAGGTAATGAGCTAGTTATTCCAGAAACAAATCCAATGCTATTTACTTCAGGGAATAGTTATACTAGAATGAGTTACCGCCTGCTTCACTTCTGAAGGATATATTCTCTGCTACTTAAGATGTCTTTCCTTAATGTCACTCTCAATCTACTCCAGGAATTCCTGACTGAGGCATGAAGCAGACTGTTTTCTAACAAAGGTGTAGTAGCACTTCTTGGTGTTGTTAGTCTGATGATGAATATCACTTTAGGACTGCTCACCCTTAGTTTTATCCACCCTATGGCTGTTTTTTCCAGCTGGTGTGCAGAACATAAAGGAACCAAAAGCTCTTCTGCCAGCCTGTCTGATGCAACCTCTCCCAAGTTGAGTAACTTACTGGTGGTTGTTTGGAATAGTATCATTTTGTTCATATTGTGTTCTTTGTTTCAGTACTCTGGAAATATTATTTCTTTGGATCCAGGACTTTGTCTTGTATGTCATGATTTTACTCATGAATCCCATTGTATATCCTCTAGACACTTTGAAAACACCAGGGATTTTACAATAGGGAAGCCAAAGCAATGGATACTTTTCTTCTGCTGTGGCTGAAACTGATTTGAGCCAGTGACAGTGCTACTTTTGGGATGTCTATATTCAGTTGGATTGTGGCTGTTAAACTGGAGACTAGAGTTTTGACAGGGAGTAGCAAACTTGAAACTGATGGGTAATTGCTTCATATTAAGTATAGTCTGGGTTAGAGCTATCTACATCCCTTTGGGAGAAAGGGATGTACAAAAAAGGTGTCTGGGAAACACAAGGCTGAGAAGAGGTAAATGAGAGGCTCCAAAGCAGTTTTGCTGTGAGAGCCCCTGAAGAAGCATAAGAAAAGCTGAGATCTGCCTTTTCTGTTAAGCAGCAGAAACTTGAAGTTAGTATAAGCCAGAAATATGGAAAGCCCAAGAGACTATGAAAATGACTGCTGCCTGTGGTAGCTGCTTATGATACATCATGTGTGCTTGTCCTGGGATAGGTCTAGCTCCTATCACTGTAGCAGAAACAGATACTCCACCTTCCACATCATACAGCTAGTGAGCTAGCATCCATCCCTGTCACAGCCTGGGCTCACTCCTGCTCTGAGACCCACATGACCTAATACGACCCCTGCTCTGCAACAAATCCAATATACCCTGTGACACATATCACACTCACAACCTACTAAATCCTGCAGTGGATTAGAAATATATTTATAGTAGCTGAGATGAATATTAATAAGCAGTCCCTCTCTGAAATCTAAATGGGTCTCCTAAAAGTGCTAGCTTTTCAGCCAACATAAATTAACATAAAACTACTGCTAATCTTTATCCTGGGTGAGCAGTCCTCCAACACAGCAACTCCAGTTCCTAATTAAAAGCACCAGCTTCATCAGTAGTTCAATGACTAGGACCTCTTCTCTCCTACCCTACTCATTAGCTAGATGTTGCTGTAAACTCCTCTCTCACTATACCAATCACTCATATCCCCAGCCATGACTCCAAAATGGTCACTTCAGGTAGTCCTTCCATATGTGTTTGCTCTGGTAATTATCACCCTGTGCAGAGATATTTTTCATCCCTTCTCAGGAGAACTTATGCATGTGCCTCTGTTTAGGGTTTGTTCAAGTGCTAGGAAGATTGAGCAGTCTTCACAGTTTCTGATCTAAATTCTCCCCTTTGTAAATGCAGAAGCATAGGCTCAAGAATATACTGGACTCTAATCTTAAACAGATATTCCTTATATGTTCTGTATAGGCCAGGCTGGTAAGGCATACTCAGCAAGCAGGAATCTTGAGCTGGGTTTTTTCTCAGTAGAGAGCTGAGCTAATGACAGAAACATGGATGAAAAGCATGTTGGTTGTGGCTTGCCTAAATTTGTGCTCTAGCTTCAGTCCTAGGATCCAGGATTCTGACATGTCCCAGGGCACCCTGGTCCTGTGGCTGTGTTGCTTCTTCAGAAGAGGTGGTACCAAAACTCTGCAGGGAACATCAGACCTGCTATCTAAGAGCCTTTGAAAATCCAGGAAGACTCTGAATGCTTAAAGCAATACTGAAAATATTTTCTGCATGAAAACCCTAACCACATAATACCATGAGCAGTTGAAGGAAGAGGGAAATGTGCCTGAACAGCTATTCACAGCATAAAGTAGGAGTTCTTCTAGAGCTAGCCAAAAGGAAATCCTGGGCAAGGGGACCTGTAGAAAATGGGTTGTATGCATGTGGTTTTATGCTGCTTGAAACGCCAGTGTGTGTGAATTCAAAGCTATGCTTTGGTCAGTGCTGCTCAAGGGAAAACTCTTGCATCTAATCTTCAGCAACGGTGTGGAAGTAAAAAGGGAGACTCTGACACTTCTAAGTATCAGCAGTCAGTGACCACATGCATGTGGTGTGAAATTCCCATGTGTTAGCATTGAGAAATTAGGACGAATTTTATGGAATGAGTTAAAGGCTGTCAAAATGGGTTGTTCAGGGAATACCATGGAGGTGTTTCTACTTGCAGAGTGGTTGGCTGGAGTCTAAGACACCCAGATATTCTCTTTAGTCTTTGAGCTCCTTCACAGATTTAATTGCAATGACACAGAACTTCTTCTGTGATCCTCTTGCTACTTTGCTGAGGCAGGAAAGCAGATGCTTTTGGCTGCCCATGCTGCTGGCCTGCATGGCTCAAACAGCTGTTACAAACTCTTATTGGGTTGCCACCTGCTGGCACTGCATTTAACTGCTTCCTACTGGGGGTAGCAAAGAGGACACCTACAAAAGGGGATCAAGAAAGCCTGAAGTGAAAGTGCCTGATAACTTTTCTTGTAGTGCCTGATAACTTCAAGTGTTTTAGAAGTCCTTCAACCAATTGTCTGCACCGGCTTAGCAGACTTTGCATTAAATGGAAGAATGCTGTGTTGTACAGGGAGCCTGTGCCTAGCATCTTTTCTAATTTGAAATGGTTTCTTACCGTCATCACCCAATGGGCCACATGAAACAAAACAATAATTAGCTTCTGCAAAGCCTGCATTTAGTCTGACTTGAATCAAATAAGTCACATTACAGCTGATGTTTCAATGCCATATTGACTAAGCCAAAATTCCATCTCTGGGGTTTGTATTCCCTAGAAATAGTTCAGATGTTAAGCTAGTATAGTTTAAGCAAGGGCCATTCTGCTTTTGATGATCCTGTAAGGCAAAAACCAGAGTATGTTTGTGTTCCTTTTCCACTTTAGGGGTGGTAAATCCCAATGTGCAAACTGAAAGGTGTATATAAGCCTATCTGCATCATTGCCAAGAAGCAGCGGTCCAGGCCCGATTTATCCATTCAATATGATTTGAGAGAAGCTCAAAGCTCATGGGCTCAGGTGAGCTAGCTGAGTTTTTTGCCTTGTTGTTAGGCTCATGGAAGTGAATGTTTAGTTGATTGTGGTGGGTTGACTCTGGCTGGATGCCAGGTGCCCACCATGCTGCTCTGTCACTGCTCTCCTCAACTATACAGGGGGAAAAATATATCAAAAGGCTCTTGGATCAAGGTAAAGACAGGGAGATCACTCACCAATTATTGTCACAGACAAAGCACACTTGACTTAGGGAAATTAATTTATTACCAATCAAATCAAAGTATAGTAATGAGAAATAAAGACCAAATCAAAACGCCTTCTTCCCAGGCTCAACTTCACTCCCAATTTCTCTACCTCCTCCCTCTGAGTGGTGTAGGGGGATGGGGATTGTGGTCATTTCATCACATGTTGTCTCTGCTGCTCCTTCATCCTTACACTCTTCCTCTGTTTCAGCAGTGGGGTCCCCCCATGGGAGAGAGCCCTCCAGGAACTGCTCCAGCGTGGGTCCTTTCCACAGGTCTATCTTGGAGCTGGCTGACATTGGCTCTATCAGACGTAGGGGAAGCTTCTGGCAGCTTCTCACAGAAGCCACCCCTGTAGCCCCCCGGCTAAGCCAAGCAAACCCACTACATCTATTCTGAAACTTGTAGGAAGAATAACTAAGTGGTAGGAGTTGGATTACTAAGAGGAAGTTGAAACACAAGACTATCAGCTATCAGTTCCTTTGAATTAAATCCATTAGCATTAAATACTAAATATTTTGTTCAGCTTAACCTGAATGTCTGATCATGTGATCACTTTACTTCTAGCAGGATGTAATGTGATGAACAGATGTTGCATATTATGATAATGAGTAGCCATTACACAGCTGTGAGTTTTGTATCTGGGTAAGGGTGAGACCTGAGCTACTGCTCACTGGGTTGGGGGGCAATGGGCATATGCTTCAGAGTTTGCAGTGTCTTTGCATATCACCAAGCCAAAAAGCCAGGATCTTTCCTCTCCTAACTTCTTGCTGCCGTGCCAAGGGGGTGACAGGAGAGGTGACTAAATTTCGTTTTTACCATAGCAGTCTATACAAAAGATGGACTAGCTGTTGTTCCTCTAAGTCCTTCCTGGGATTTCATGGCCCACAGCTACAGCAGTGCTGCTCCTAGAGCACGGTGACTGCTTGTCATCCCCATGTGTCCTTCCTCTCCTTTCTAGGGACCCAACAGCATGGTCCTGAACAACAGTCACTCCAAACTGGTTAGCACCTTGAACAGGGAACACTGTTTCCACTCCTGATGCTCAGTTTTACCACAGGGTGGCATCATTGTTGTCTTGCAGACCCCGGTGGCACGTGGAAGTGGCACACGGCATCTGTGAGGGTTGCAGGTTGGCCCTTACAGAGTCCTTGCTGGCCAGCACATGAGCTCGCATGGGCACTCTGCAGCTCTGTGCTGCTTTGAAAGGCACAGTGGAGGTACCCTTTGTGCACTGAACTTACTCATCTGTGCCTCACAGATATTTCCTGTCACATCTGCCAACCTCACTAGGAGCCAACGTGCACCGGTGTTGCTACATGCGTTTGTGTGCGATGTGGGTTGTGGTCAGCACTGCAGAAAGTACAACTAGACTGCTCTCTGCAGGTCCTCCTTTCACACATCTATGGAAGGGGCGAGGAAGGAGGCCTAAAATGGTTGCCCCAGAGTGAAGGGAGAGAAGAGAATGAGATCTTCGGCATGACTAGCCTGGAGATGACTGGGCTTCTGTGGGCTAGAAGTGAGACAAGCACTGCCTTTCATAATTGTCTTTCAGGGTTATGTCTACAGATTTAGCCCACAAACTGGAGATTTGGGCCAGTCAGCAGTGCTGAGGGCTGGATCGTGGCAGGGTGACCACAATGAAACAAGTCATGACCATGCCCAGTAGACGTGCAAAGGCTATTCATATTATAGTGTGGCCTTGAATTAATCTTGAATAAGAGGTATTTGAGCAGAGTGCTTCATGTGCTTTCAGGGTTAACAACTGTAAGGATCAAACTGAAAATATTTGTTGGGTTGCTTAGGGAGTGGAAGTCACCTAATGCAACAAGCCATTTGGATTTCTAATTGGAAACAATAAAAATTTAACTCAGAGCTGCAAAGCACTTCATGGGTACAAAGAACAAACCAATGGTCTGTTAGTATTTATGGCTGTACCCTGCTTCTGTAGTGGGACTGCAGTCAACTGATCTGCCTTTCTCTGGTGGTTATAATAAACCAGGAGATAGACCCAAGTAATGGCTGTAGCAACTATATAATAATATACGCTCATCCCATGGTATAGAAGTGAGGTGTTTGACATTCTGCTGGAACTTACCAGTGTACACACAGCCCTGGGCTCTGAAGCCTATTGCTGCAGGAGGGCCCTTGGCTTTGTAGTTTAGCTGATGCTAATGGTGGAGGGGACTGTGGTTATAGCCCACAGGGCCCTTGGTAAAGCCAGTCTGCCACTGATATCCTTTTGTTGCAGCTAGTCAGGATTGAACCTCTTTTTTTTTTTTTTTTTTTTCTTGCACTATCACAGCATTTCACCAGTCGGTTTTCTGACGAGCCAGTTGCCCCCATGCATCCCATGAAAAGACCATCCTCAAATTCACAGTAAAAGGAGAGCAGGTCCCATTTACACACTCAACAGTAATGGCTCTAGGGCTTGTTTCTCTGGAGTCTGAGGTCACAAGAAACATTCATATTTCCTTGTGGCTTGCAAGTAGCTGCCATTTGGCTCTAGCTCTGTGGTGACCAACAACTGCTCAGAATTGAGTCTTAAATGGAAACCTGCTTTATCTGGTGTCTGAGCCCCTACTGTCCTTGCTCAGTTTGAGTGTTTACATAGCTGGTATTGGATAGCCCTTATGAGAACTCATTGGATCAGAAGTGTAGTTGGCAGCACCTTCAGACAAGACCAGGAGTTTCTTCTGATCTGGTTTTTGATCCAAACTTTGGGATACTAGTCCTGATGTTCTGGTATGGTTCTTATTCTCCTGTTCAATTATACTGTGGTTCACAAAGTTCTACAGGCTGGGAATTAAATCTAATGAGGAAGAAAAAAATAATCTGTGAGCAGTGTGTAATAACGTTTTATTTTACATTGGGAATGTTTCCTAATGAACAGAACCTGCATAATCTGAAGATAAAATAGCATCAGAATCAGCACTGGGGAGTTTTTGGTGTCAGATTCCAGGCCAATAGCTCCCAAATCATCACCTAGTACTCCCCCGTGATGTTAATCAATGACCTAGATTTCAGCAAGCTGCAGATGTTCAAAAGAAAAAAAGACTACGACTATTTTTTTTCCCCAAAAAGGTCAGCACCAAAGCACTGATACTCATTGTCTCCCTGCTGGATGAGATGTTTCTCTCCAGTGGGTCTGTTCAGGGACATTAATGGAGTAGGAGGATGCCCCGTGCTTGTCTCTTGATGGTCACACTGTAGACAAGGAAGAGAATTTCTGCCTGAAGCCATCTCTCACTTGTCAGCATAACTCTGGTATACATGGAGGGAACAGGGGAAGAGCTGCAGAAGTTCAGATCAGAGTTTCAGTACTTGAAATAGAGCTGTTTAGAAGGCAGAGCATCTTACAGCGTTTCCATACTGTAACCTTTGCTTTAAAGATAAAACATACACGTAGCTCTATGTAGGTTCTCAGAAGGTATTTAAAATTCCTGGATACATCAATAGCTGATAGGGACAGGGATTTGCATGTCAGCATGTATTTGGAACCTGCTTCCTTTCCGTGCTTTCAGTGCTCAAGGGTGCCTTGTACTAGAAACAAACAGGGAATTGCTGGCTGCTGCATGCAAGACCAGCTTTTCAAAGCCTGGTAGTAATTCTGGGAGAAGAAGAATCAGATTTGGTTTAGTTTAGGATAGAGTTTGCAGTGTGGGCTCTGGTTGCTGAAGAAGGAGGACTGAAGATGTCAGTGCTGATCTTGTATGTTATAATGTGTTTTATTGTTTTTCCATTCTGCCTGACTGCGATGAGTCTGGGTCGTTCTAAACTGCAGCTATGCAAACAAAAAATCTCAGTTCGTTGATGTTTAAACAATGGTCTTTCAGTGTGCCCGGGTATTCTAATTTGCTGAGACTTTGAGGAGATAAGTGGAGTTTTTTATGTAGCTAAATGAGTATTCATTGCTGTATCTACCTTTAAATTTCAACATAGATGCAAAGTAATGATCATCAATAGTTTATTATAGATAAATGATATGCGTGCCTGAAGAACAGTAGCAAAATAGCTAAGCAGTAGGTGCAGCCATGAAAAGTTACCATTTATTACTGTTCTCTGTGAATTTTTAGGATAAAACAGATTGGAACCATCCCCTGAAAACAAAAAAACACCAGCACAAAAGCACTTTTCCCCAACTCTGCTCTTCTTTCCTGGAGAGCATAAAAACCTTTGAGCTGCCTCTCTCCCTCAGCTGTTACTGCTGGTAGAAGGAGGTGAGCAAGCTGAATGACAATTACTCCTACTATGTAGCTGACAGCTCAAAGCTTCTACACAACAGCTGAGCTCAGCCAGAATCCACACTCTAAATACTGATTACTCATCTCCTGCCAAAAGACAGGTTTCCTTAGAGCCTTATAGCTACCCTGGGAATTTTCCAGCACCCATGCTCTGCTGCCAGAGGCCAGATGTGTTGGTACAAACACAGGCTGTGCCAGAGTGTGGGCCTTCTACCAGTAAGGGGGTTGTGCTCCAAAAACATTGTGGGCCTGAATCAAGACTACCTATGGGCAATGTGTTGGTGTGCACGGACCTGACAAATGCTTGTAATATTAAAGTTCAAAGTGAGACCGAGATAGGCTATGAGAACTCCAGGTTGGTGTGATTTGCCCTCTTGTGACCTCTAGTCTTTATCCCGTGTCATGCTGAATGTCAGAGCTCAAAAGCTCTTAATGTCTCCTAAGGCCACTGAAGGCATCTTTTTGTCTTCTATTTAAAATGCTAGATTTGTAGATCACATGCATTCGCTATTTGATAATGAGAAGGTATTTGCCTAGGACATTTATACTGGCTAATCCTGTAGCCTCTGTTGGGCTTGGTCTGGGATGACATTGGGTGTACTGCATGGAAGTCTCTTGTGGAAAATACTTCTGAAATGATCTGTTGTGATTTCTAAGTTTGTAAGATGGGCTGTTTGGGTATCTTTCACAAATGCTGCCCCAGTGTTACCTGACTTCACTATCACGGCCTTTAGAGTGACAGAGAGGATCTATGTTTGAAAGGAAATATCTTGCATTTTCAGCTTGAATGTGACATGGTCCCCCATGATGACTTTGATGGGATTTTTCCTTTCCATCATTTAATATTCCATCAGGAAAGTCCTTCAGACCAATGTTACATTCAACATACATTTTGAGAAGCTGGCATTCATGTATTCAGTTAGAACAACTGCATGAAATTAAAATATCAAGTAGTTATTAAATTTTTGGTCATGAGTCTCCTAACTACTATGATGCAGCCCATGGACAACCTCAGAGAAAGCAGACATGTGGATTTCTTGTGGTTTCATTTGTCATGACCTTGGGTGAGACTTGCAGACTATATATCATACATAATTTGGTCAGCAAAAATGTACTGACAACCTCTGTGAGGTTCTGTATGTCCCCCAGGGTACAGGCAATGTAAGTGGCAGACATTTCCATGGCTGTTTGCAAACCTTGCAAATTGCTGTTAAGGGAAAACTCTGCCATTGAACTGCCACTAGGCTCTGGCTTGTGGAACTCACTGGGGCTGGCAGGATTTACCTAAGATATCATGGGGTGTGTACTGGGTGGGGGTGCTTCATTTTCTACTATCAGGGAATTTGTTTTCAGCTGGGAAAGATTTACTGATTGTGGTGATTTGCTTGTAGCAGAGAGGGGATGGAGCCAGAAGAAATCTAGTGCAAAAGGTATTTTTCTTTTGGATGACTGTTGTGTGTTTTAATGCTTTCTCATATCTGGATGTGTTGGAAATGTCTTGAGTGAGTTCATCGGATAACTCATTATGATCTGCATCATTTCCAGATATTTACAAAGGGCTTATTAGTGCAGGAAACAGCCTTTTCACTTCCAACCTGCTTCCTGTTTATCCCTCAGAGGATGTAAACGCTTCTTTCTCACAAATTTTAGCAGGAGCTTATTTGAAGCCAGAGTCCTCTGCTGAGACTGAGGGCATTTGTCAACGGTGTGGGGCTGCAGCAGAAATGCACTGACAGCATAGCCTCTGGGGTCTGGAGGAGTGAGAGGTCTCACCCAAAAGATACTGGGTGCTGTGGGGTACAGGTGAGGACTACCTCATTGGCTGGCTGCTGGAGGTGGCCTTGGATCCCAGCTTTTGCTTCCACCCTCTCCTCATTCCTCAGAGTGAAAACTTTGTCCCTGCTGCTCCCTGGGGTTTCCAGTGATTCAGGCTGTAGAAGGGTCCAGCCCTCTGGCTTCAAGGTCTGAACAGCCTCTGCAGATGGTTAGAAGGCTTGGAGTAGTGAAACTATGCTATGGAGGTGTTCCTCCACCCTTCTCTCCCCAGCAGCTGAGCTGACTTTGGCTCACTAGCATCGGTATTTAAAAGACTTTGAGATGTGTGTGGTCTCTGTAAAAATAAATCTCCAAAGGAAACAAATGTTATGTGGTGAGTGTCTGCCAAGTTCCTGTTGCTTATTACCTCATAGTATTATGTAGGAGAGACTTAACTCTATAGTCTGATATAGAATAATTCTTCAATGAACTGTCAGCTCATTTGAAGATTCAGGTGTAAAGCCTGTTGCTCTATAGAGTCAAGACTGAGCCATTGGCTTTATGGGCTTTCAGTTCTGAGTGCCTTGACACATTTAGCAGCACCCTGAAATAGTAATTTGTCATTTGTTTTTGGTGTATAAGTTCACATTAAGCAAATCTTTGAAAGAAGCAATCAGGGATGGCATTTTCAAAGCAGTCCAGAAGAACAGAGATTAAAATAAGGAATATAATTAAATGTGCTTCTAAATAGACTGACTTGAAAATGTTGATCCAAGACTTCCTTCAAAGCAGTGATCACTTCATTTAGATTTTTCCAGAATTCTCATCTGTGGTGCAGCCAGAGCTCAGCTACTTATCACCCTAATTTAAATCTTGATCAGAGAACATGCTGTGCTATCAGATGCAATTTTTTATAGAAGTCAGGATGACATATAGCAAAGCAACTGGACATTGACATAGGGACAATTTAAGACTGCAGCTCCTAGTAATGCTAGAAACTGGATTTTCTAGGTGTATGTGAAGAAGTTGGCACAAAGCAATCACACCTTTTACCTGCAGTCAGTCCCTTTCCAAAGTATCACAGTTGCTCAGCAATGTCAACAAGCACATCTTTATACACGTTTAGATACACAGGCGAAAGTCTAAATGTTAGCTTCCTGGAGGAAAGATGATTCACCTGATTTAAAGCAGATAATTTAATCTGAAGAGCTAAATTTATCTTTCCTTTTTAGCTAGATGAAACTATTGATGGGAAGAAGAATTTTCTTTCCAATTCTCAATCACTCATACTGCCTAAAATGGTTTAGATTATAGTGTCCCAGGGGGTGAGTCTCTTCTGATGTAAATAGGTTTTGACTAGCATTAACTCCTTAAGGCCAGCAAAGAAGCTCTTGTGCCTGACCAACAGAAATGAAGTCAGAAGCAGGCCCTTGCATTCATCAAGAAGGAGATGTTTATTTCTATGCCTTTTTGCGTAGCCCAGCCAATGTCTGCAGTATGAGGTGAACCTGTTCTCATTTGAAAAGAAGCAAATACGGTGAGAATCCACTGAGAGCATGTGAAATCAGTCTGGCTCTAGGGCTCTTTACCTCTGATGATGCTCTGGCTGCTGAGATCCTTCTTGTCTCGTGGCAGGTTTAAAGGAGGACAAGTGTACTGAAGGTGATTTGGGCACCTTTTAGGAATAATTTGAGATTTTACTCAAGATGAACATTACCATCATTGGCTATAGAAATCTTATCTGTCAATCAGGAACAAATACCAGGTCTCTTGCTGGAGTAATTCTGCTTTTAAAAGGAAGTGCCCACACTCCAGAAAGCTTCTGGCAGTGTCCTGAGCAGACATGTACATGACGTATAGATATGCTTCATCTTCTCACTAGCATGTATGGTCTTAGATGTGCAAAGAAGTCAAGAGCCATCTGTTCATGCTGTTTGAGACCTTTTGGTGTCCTCAGAACTCTCCATATAAATCAAACTTGGGAGATGAGTGAATTGTACAATTCCACTGATTGCATGGGTTTACATCATCCTGCTAGGTTACCCTGGGGTAGTATCCAGGTCCTTAGACATCATCCCAGTCTGCCTCTTTTCTCTCAAAGTTATGTGCACCACTGAAGACCACTGAAGGTTTCCTTTTCTCTATTCTTGCTGTTACTGTACTTGGCACATGCATAATGATTTGTATCTTTGCACATTTTTAAAGTATGAATAAATTTATATTTACAACAGCATTGTGGTATAGAAAAGAACTGTTAATCCTGGACAGATTAAGCACATGTTGATGAATGCCCACATATTATCTAATTTGGAATGGGATCTATTGGGAAGGAGAAGGCTTAAAGTCCCATCTAACTCTTGCATCTGCATACAGAGACCTACTGAAATATGCCCTGGATAGCGCAGACCCTGCTTTTTCTGTGGTCCTCTCAAGTGCTAGTTCCTGAGGAAGGAGAGCAGAGCTGTGGTCTCCTCTGTAGTGATTCCACCAAACACAGAAGGGAGCAGACAATAGCTTTAGCGGAGGATGGATGGGAGCCTTTGAGTAAAAGGATGGTTTCAGGGAATAAGAAACTTTACAAATGTCATGTGTGAAAGTTGCTGGCAAACAAAGATGAGCTTTGAGTGCATTTATCAGTGTTGCCTGCACTATTATGTACAGGACAGACAAAGCTGGAATATATACTAACTTTTTCTGTGTAAATGTGATAGTGCTGTGATGTGCCAAAATCACAAAATCTGATGTTTTCATTCAAAACAGACACAGCGTTGTTAGGGCAGATTTCCTTCTACAAATGGGAAGACCCTCCCATTTCCAAATCTCGTTCTTTTCTAAAATAAAGATAGGATCAGCATCAGAGGGATTAGGAGCAGGGTTAATGGTACTGCTCTTCTAACTGCAGGAGAGAAATCTTCATCCAGAAAGCAGGTGAAAGATTTTGCTGTTGAAGTGAAAGAGCCCAATCCAATTTTGTAACAGCTGAGTCCTCCTGCAATGGAATCAGAAAATAAACTTCTCTTAGTTTGGGATATGAGCCAGGTTGAATCTGTTGGGTTAAGCTTGTGTTGAATGACTCCATCCTGAACCCCTTGGGGATCTGAATGAACTGGGATTCAGAGCTCTGGCTTTGGCTTGTGTCCAATGTTAACGGAGGAAAATTATTCAGGGGCGCTGCATGCAGAACCACCAAGTAAATTCTCCCTTTCTGCTTGCCAGTGTAAACCATGAATGCTGTGTAGAACCAGTACAGGAGAAGGACTGTGCCCAGTTCCACTGGCCAACTTTTTTCTTCATTGCTTCCCTAACTCATGGGAGGCTTGTGCCAGCATTGTAGCACACTGTAGGATTGCAGCCATGACCTCCTTGTACTGGTAATCCTATAATTTCGCTGCATCAGTCCGATTATGCTCCTTTTTTTTTTTTTTTTTTTTTTTTTTTCCCCCCCTCAGTGTGGCTAGATGCTTTCTTGGTGAGGCTAGAGCCAAGGGGAAAATTGTATCCTTCAGAACATCACCCCAAAACTTACCCCTTTAAACTTTTTGTTTACCATAACATATCCAGAGCTGGAATGAACACACCCTTTTTTTCTCAAATACAGAAAAGACTGCAAGCAGACGACTGATGATGAGAGTAAAAACCACTGAGGCAAAGTTACCGTGAAGGGATGGAATAAGGCACTAGGACCTAGGAGGCGTCTCATCCACCCTGGCAGGAATTTCTTGCTTGGAGCTCAGACAACAAAGGCAGAGTGAGCCTGGTTTTCTTTCTCTCAGCATCTCCACCCTGCGCGCTGAAAACCGG
Organism: Athene noctua; assembly: GCF_965140245.1. Classification (NCBI taxonomy): domain Eukaryota; kingdom Metazoa; phylum Chordata; class Aves; order Strigiformes; family Strigidae; genus Athene; species Athene noctua. The sequence continues at coordinate 10,542,649 of NC_134047.1, read as the reverse complement.
TGAGTAGAGCTTTTCTGAGTGACTTGCATGCAGAAAAGTAACAGATGTCAGATAGAAAGGAGGAATCTTTCTCTTAGTACCTTACAGCATCTGCAGTTCATTTTGAAATCAAACCCCCCTGCATCCTCTGATTCATTCCCGAAGTTGCTTGGATGTTTCATTGTTCACTGCATGACACCAGACTGAATCTACCCCAACTGTGATCGGGAGAAAATGTTCCCAACTTGGGGTTTCTGTGGAGATCGCCTGCATTGTCATCTTCTGCTTTATTGCAGACTGGAGACAATGATTTTTCTTGCACGGGTCACGTTGACATTGTAAAATACAGGGCAGGAGCTTCGTTCTGGCAAATGTAAGGGGTGGGGAAGAGAGAGCAACAGCTTTTCCTAGATTTATACCTGGCTGCCAAGTGCTGGTGTAGATCCCTTCTGCCTCGTGTTAACATGCAAGCAACATACATGGATTGCATGTTCCTGATTGTACTGGGGGAGTGGAAGGGTCTTTCTGTTGCAGGGTTGGGGGTTCCTCCTTCTTTTGTGTTGGGGTTTGGTGGGGGAGGAAGGTTGTTCTTGAGCATAAACTAGAGATGATGCAGAAATTTCTGCTTGCTGGGTGTCAGCTCAAGTCTCAGCTTTTCTGTAGTATTCACTTGCGCTGGGAGCCCCCCATGCTCAGAACAATGAAAGGTGAGCTAGCAGGGGCGGCGTGTCCCTTGGGCAGGGGCACTTTCAGCAATTAAATCACTTAAGGCTGGAAGGGAGGTGGAAATAGAGCCTTCATTTTCTCCTCCTCATTAAACGGGAGCAGAAACGCAATTCAGAGGAGGCTCAGGCTGAAAAGAGCTTATCGAAGCCTCGTTTCAATGACAGATTTTTCTTTCCAGTCATTTCTTCTTAGAGATGTAGGCTGGTCCTGGGAATTGATTGATGGGCTAGGAGGGGGCTGCGGAGAGGGGGAAGGGTGGGCTGGATCTCAGTGCTAACCCTTATTGAACAGGCTGTCACAAAGAAACTGCTCATTCCCCTGTGACCATTCTTTCATAAATGCCAGTTTATTCTAATGTTAAACATTCAGATGCTCTGGTTCCTTCCGTGATTCGACAGATTGAAGGGCTGACTTACTGGGATCTCCTTGTTTTCTGTTGCCAAAGGAAACCTCACAGGCTCAGAGGTTTAATTCATTGCCAACTGCTGTTTGGATGAGTTTTTTGGGGCTAAGTTGTGATTGCCATGTATCCCTTTGGCCCCAAGTCCCAATTTACTGCACTTTGAAAACTCCCAGGTGCAGGAGCAGACAGCTCTCTAGAAACGTGTTCCCTGCCCCCAGTAGTTGGATCTCTTTCAAAATGCGAGGACCCTCCTACCCTCAGTCTCCAGAATCGATACAAATCTGGGTCAGGGGAGGGAGCGCTTCCCAAATGCATCTGTCCTGCTCCAGACACAGCTCTTGCATTAGTGTCGCTTTTCTCTCTGGATTGTGGCTCTGCTTGGCTCTAACCTGTCCCTTTGCAATTCTTCTCTCCCCATCTCCTTCCTGCTCAGCTTCAGATCTTTAGGGTTCACCAAACTATGGAACTTGATTTTGGACACTTTGACGAAAGAGACAAGGCGTCCAGAAACATGAGAGGCTCACGTATGAATGGGTTGCCCAGCCCCACTCACAGTGCTCACTGTAGCTTCTACAGAACCAGGACCTTACAGGCACTGAGTAACGAGAAGAAAGCCAAGAAGGTACGTTTCTATCGCAACGGGGACCGCTACTTCAAGGGGATTGTATATGCCGTGTCCTCTGACCGCTTCCGAAGTTTTGATGCTCTCCTGGCTGACCTGACCCGGTCCCTGTCTGACAACATTAATCTGCCTCAGGGAGTCCGTTACATTTACACCATCGATGGATCACGGAAGATTGGGAGCATGGATGAGCTGGAGGAAGGTAATTAGCATTGCTGTCTGGTGCAGTGAGGAGGCGGGGTGGGAAGGGGGCTGCACCACTTGGGTCTGCTGCTCAGGTCACGTTTCCTGGTGCATGGGGATGCTTCTGCCTCTCAGCGCCAAACCCGCCCGTTTGCCTTCCCCCCAGATAGGTGCAGGAAAGGGTGGCAGTGCAGAGGCCGCCCCCCCCAGGGGTGTCCCCCAGCTCGCTTGGGTGCGGATGTGGAGCTAGAGGGGTGTGTCTTACTCTTAGCTAGACATGGCTGTGTCCATCACTGGGGGAGGGAGGGGGGCTGTCTGAGGGTGTCCCCACACTGCCCGGGCTGTCCCAGATGGGTGCAGGGGATGACTGAAGAGTGATGTGGGTTTCCCACGGGGGTGGGTGGGTATGAATGGAAAAGTGAAGGGTGCTGGGGGATTAATGTAGTGTGTGTAATGGGGGTGAGAGGGATTTACACACTCTGTGTATGGGGGTGTTTTGAGGGGTTTGTGCACAATATGTGTGTAGAGGGGTGTGGTCAGGTCTGTGCAGGGATTAGAGTGTATGTGGAGTGGGGTGTTGCATGTGGATGCAGTGTATGTATGGTGGATGTGCCAAAGGTGGGGTGTTAGGGGTTTTCGTAGTGTTTGGGGAGTGTGTGGAGAGGTGTGCTGGAAGTTCACACAGTGTGTTTAGAGGGGGGAGTTAATGAACAATGTGTGTGTTTGGAGAAGGGTGTTTTAGGCAGGTTGCACTTGGTGAAATTTGGGGGTTTTATACATGTGTGTGTGTAAGGTGTAAGGAGGGTTAGCTGCACAGAAGGTGTTGGGATTCCTTGAGGGTGTTCATACAGAGGGTGTGCGTTGGGGTTTGTGCTCAGGGAGTGTGTGTAAGGGGGAGTGCTGGGGGGGGTCTTGCATAGCGATGTGTGTGGAGAGGGCGTTGAGAGTTCATGTGCACCGTCTGAATATGGTTCATGCAGGGTCTGGATGGAAGGGAGGTGTATTGAGATGTTCAGATGGGGGGGTGTAAGGGGGTGTATTTGGGGAGTGTTTCTGCAGGGACTGTGTGTGGCAGGGTGGGTTGCTGTGGTAGGTCTGTGGGGGAGTGTGGGAAGGCATCCCTTGTGTGGCAGATCTGAGTGTGCAGGGGATGCTCAGGGCAGGCCTGAGTATATCCCTGTATTTAGAGAGGGTGTTGGTGTGTCTGGTCCTCTGAGTGTCACTTGGACTGTGGGATGAAGGATGAGTCAAAAAATCAGTCCTTCTGTCCAGAGGGGGTGGCCCAGAGACAGGGTTGCTCCCGTGGAGCTCAGCTGCCAGCTTTATCTGTGCCTGGGGAGCTCCCTCTGCAGCAGTGAGCTGCCTCCATGGGTGCTGCCTTTCTTTTCATCCTGTCAGGACCCCCAGGATGAAATTGCTACAATGCCAGTCCTGCCTCCTTGCCCAAGGTGGGGCCATGGGCAAGCTCTGCTGGTGGTGCAGCTGAAGTGGGGTGCACAGAGGACACCCACAGCCATCCTGCTTTCCTCTTCCCTGAGCAATTCAGATATTCCATTCTTTGTTTGGACCTGGAATATCCCAATTACTCTGTTGCAAGAGGGGAGTTGCTCTTTCCTGTTCCTTGATGTTTTCCTCCAAGCAGATGACCTGACTGATTTGGCAACTATAGAAAATCCACAAGGCCTTCTGCCTTTAATAAAAGACAATAGATGTGAGTGTATGAGCCACAGAACTGCAGGGGCAGCCTCAGCAGTGAGTCATTGTGTGACCTTGACTAAAGCATCTCTCCCTAGGATTCCTTATCTGTCATTTCCCCAAAATACTTTGTGGGGACAAGCACACAGAATAAGTATTGGTTTCCATAGAGGCGTTTTACTGGGAAGAAATTGCTGCCTCTCAGAGAGATGATGCAGTCCTTGTGGAGTTATTCTCAGCCCAGTTACAGCTGTCGAATAGAGGTGTGGCCTCCCTTAATTTTAGAGGTTCTGCCATGTTTCATTCTGATCTCTTAATATGGCCACAGGCTTTCTCTAATGGCAGCCCTCAGTCCTGCTTGTCCTAGGTTTTATGTAAATCTTCAGGAATAACTCCACAGGATAAAATGCAGTTCTTAATTCTCTTTTTATACTCTTCCTCCTTTTATACTTTTCCTGCTTTTTGTCAGCAAAGTTAAGAAACCTTTAGTTGTTCTATATGCTTTACACTGGGTTTTTGCTGCAGGTAAGAAGGTACCTAGTTCCTGAAAATGTTTTTTACCGGTTAAGGTACAGGCAGGAGATGTTGACATTTGGGTTCTGGCTTTGTTCTGCCAAAATGGTATCTGGAAACAGCACTGAAGAAGTGGCACCAAAAAATAGGAGTGGCTGTGTGGCTGTGTCCTCAGCAGAGCATCAGCTAGAAAAAAACGATCTAGGCAGAGTGAAAACAAAGGAATCCAGTGTTTGGAAATGCAAAACTAGATCCGCATCCTGTTATTGACAGTTTAATGATAACAATATTCCCATATTTCTAGGGGTGACCTGTGTATTTGTTGTAAAAAAGCAATGTGGGAAAGACATTACTTTTGATTTATAATACCATGGTTGTAACCACCTTTGTGGTAAAGTATGTTATTAGATTGGGTGTTTGTATAACTGTGTACTAGGTACATGCATGGAAAAACAACTTCAGAGTAATTGTGCTGTGACACACAAGAACAGTACATACACAAACTGTATATGTTTGCCATATACTGATTGTATTCCTCCTTTATATAAGTTGGTTTAATGCAGTACAGCATCCTATTACTGCACTGTTACAGCTGATCCTGACAACAGGTAAATTGCTGACATCTCCCACTTGCATACTCTCTTGGCTGAGTCAGGAGTGGATATTGGGCCCAAGTGCTGCTATCTATGATGGTTGTTTTAGTCAATAAATTAATCTTTTGGAAAAGAGCACCAGGTGATCTTTATTCCCTTTCATATTATAATTGCTTCTAGTGACCAAGGCTTTAGGAATATATGAAGCTGTCTTTATAGATTATTGGTGAGCCATTGTTGTAAGTTAATTCTGTGCCTTGTGCTGTGAGAAAACTTGAATATGAAGGGTACTACCTAAAAAATCATGTACCATCTTTTCCAGCCTTGCTCAAGCTAATAGTAGAGCAGCTCACATTGTCATTCCAGTTTCTACTAAAATCTAGTTGCCTTTGACATCTGGACAGGCTGGCTTTTCCTTGGTTCATTTTGAGCCTGGGTGTTCTTGTAGACCTATTGTGATGAGATGGCAAATTTTCCCTGCCTCAGCTCCGCTTGCTGTTTTTCTTTGAATGGAGGACTGGATAAAGGTGGAAGCTGATGTTACACATTGACTTCAGCAGCAAAGATAGCTTAAGAAATGCTGTTCTTGGCTACATGTTGCAAACTCAGGTTGCAACTTGCTGTCCCCATTGTCTCACAAATGACCTCTTTGTGGGACAAAAGATTTTTTTAGTCCACTCCATAATTTTGCTTCTTTCCCACGTTGCCCCACTAGGATTCTTGGCATAATGAAAGTGACCGTGAGGTGCAACTTGAGAGTAAGAGAAAGGCACAAGACACAATCCTGGCTGCTGAAGCCATTGCAGCTCCGAGTTAACCTCAGTACTGGTGGAGGCTGGTTTGTTTCCTCTGGAGGGAGGGACTGACACTTCCCCAGAAGCCACATTCCCCACTTGTAAAGATTAGACATTTGTCACAATGTATTTAGAGTCACTGACCAAATGGGGCATCCTACTAGCATACACTATCTAAACATGCAAGAAGAGAGTGCAAGGCAGTATTTAAATGTGTAAGAGAGCTCCTGCCCAGGGAGATTATGGTCTGAAGAAGGTGTTAGTTCTGATGAAGAACTGAGATGCAGAAAAGAAGTCTAGCTTGTTTGTCCAGAGTCTATAGGTGAGACAAAGATTGAAGTCAGAACTCTGAGCTTTCTTGTTCAAGTGCTTGTTCAGTTCCCTTGCTGAGCCTTTTCCTGGGTCTAGTTAGTGGTTTGGTGGTACTTGCATCTTTCAGGTTTTTTATTATAAGTGGACTTTGGACCTGCTTCTAGTCAGCAGCTGATTTCATGTGAATTAAGTGACCTTTGCCAGGTATGGTCAGGGTCAGAAGTACAAGTGGAAATAAACCCATCAAATACAAATATAGCATGGATTAGACATGGTCAGTAAAGGCAGAAATGCAGATATAGATTGAAACTAGAACTTGAGAGACTCAACATTTAGTTGAAGCTGTAGAGCTGATACAGAGAAATGATTACTTGTTTTGAGATTTATTTACTTATTTACTTATAGAAAACTGCCTAGCAACTTATTTACTTACTTATAGCAAGTTATAGTACTTTTTAAAATATTGCTAAGAATCCTGCTTGCCCAGGCTGTTCTGTGGAATTTTACCAAAGACTACTGTGTTCATCAAAACAAAGCAGTTCACTGTGAAAATCTACCAAGGATTACAATGTTCAGCAAAATATTGTACTTTTAGCCTTGAGTCACAGGTGGCTCTAACTAGTTGGAATTTTGCTAATGAGTAAAGATAGCCATATAGGAATGGTAGAAGTTCTATTGGTCCTCTTAGATAAGAAAGAAAGTAAACCATCTGAAAAACACTCTTGTTATTCAAGAAATTGGCCAAGAGAATCTGCACATGCTCCGGGGAAAAAACAAAGTGAGAAAGACTACGAGCCTTCCTCCCAAAGACCCCCGAAGACGACTACCAGGAGGCAATGTGCAGGTGCAAAAATGACATAAACAGTTGATATCAGCATCATTTCTAACTAACCCAGCCTTACTCATGCATATGTATGTTTGTGTTATGTAACCCAATGAATATGGATATCCACACTCTGTAAGTTTTTGGTAAAATGTGTGGTGGGGGTGCAAACTTTGTGGAGAAATCCCCTTGCACCCCAGACGGAGTAAACATACCTGCTTTATAACTCTATTCGAGTTGTAGAGTCTTTTTTTCTGCGAATCAGAGCTCCTCCCTTCTGAGCTCCTGGAATGCTCAGGCTGTTAGGCAGGGCACAGCCCCCCTTGCTTTGTGGTCGGAGGGCCCATCGAAGGGTGGATTTATGCCCTTGTCCTGTGCTGGGCTACTTGTCTGAAATTTATTCTTGCCTCAGATTAAACACTAGAAAAAGCTGAATAGGATTTTGTTTTTCTCAGTGGGGTTTCATTGTAAATGTTCTTGGGCTGTGTGAGATATTCCAAAATGTGTTTCCAAGCTTTTTGTATCCTGTCATGCCCTGGGGAATCTTTTCCAAAGTCTTGTCCAGGAGTGTTTAAAGAAATCATAGGAGAGACTCCACCCTGGAGCTGTACAGAGCCTGGTGTGTACTGGGACGGAGGGGTTTATAGGAAGTATATTGAAAATCTCCACCCAGTGTGTGCGTGTTCTAGTTTGCCTGGAAAACTGAAATTCATATCGTCCAATACTGGAGCTCTTGGTAACCTGTGGCATTGTTTTCTATGGCTGTTGTCCTAACAGCCTGGCTAATTACATCCTATATTACAAAACTTATCCTTGGGGTTCTGTTTTATTTGCTTGCTCATCCTGTCTGTCAAACTAGGACTGGTGTGATCCCATAAATTCTTTACGAGCATCGTGTGGTTTTGAAGGCGATTTGGTACTCACACATTTCTTGCACTTTTTCAACAGAACAAGAGGTGCTTCTCTCTCTTGGGGGAGTCACCTGTGTAAGAGCCACAGAAAGGAAGCTCTTCCAGAGAGTTCATCTTGCCATGATGGACTAGGTTTTGAGGCAGAGGAAGATTGTTTTTACTGCATAAAGTAGCAGGAAGTTCATGCATTTGAAACTTTAACACCATATATAATGAACTCTGCAAGGTGTTAAGTCCACTTAATTCCTGTTGAAGTAATAGTAAATCCCATGGAACATGAAAGCTGGTCACAGTAGCATGATCTCAACTTTGTGACAGCAGAGCTAACAACCAAAATAATTGACTGCAGCCCACAGAGACCGTTTTTGGAATAACTGTTAGCAGTTACACTTTCAAAATGGCCCCAATCCAGCTTTCCCAATTCTTCTTGCAAGACTTCTGCCCACAGTTCATTATACTTGAAAACTTACTGGTGCACACTGACAAAGGGTAACTTTTTCTGAAAGCTCAGTCTGCCTTTTTTAGTATTGTCATAAGGAGCTGCTGTTAGAGGGTTGAAGGATTAGCGTTCATCTTGAGCTTAAGAGTTTCACTATGAAACCTCTAAGGCAAACTTTGTCTTTGCTGAGATCATCCCTTCTTTAGGAGCTGAATAATTGCCTTGTGCTTCTATCAAATTGGTAGCATAGTAATGTGTAATGCACTTGTAGCCAGAGTAGTTCAGTGTGATACAAGCCATGGCCTTAAATGGCAAATATGCTCATTGTAACTTAAGGTCAAAGGTCTACAGTCAGTCCATCTATTGCTAAGAGCAGGAGAGAAACAATAAATAAATGCCTTGGCTGGTTTGGTGGAACGATAGAAATTGTGACACCTCTGGAGCACACTGGCATGATGACAAGTGCGCATCATCCTGCAGGGTTTTGGCTTCACAGTGCAGAAGGGGCATCTTGCACTGACCTGGCACTGCACTAAAATGCTGTCATTAGCACCATTGCTGTCGTGCCCATAGTGTGGTGTTCAGCAACAGATTGGATCTTCTCAGGATGATGCTTCTCACTCTTAGAAAAGCTTCCCACCCCCAATGCATGAGTGTTTCTCATTGGGGCTCCCATTTGGTGTTTTGTTTGGAAGTAATGACATGGCTGTTCATCATATTTTCTCATGGCTTACAGTTGGGTTACTGCACATGTACACAGCTGCTTGCTGTCTAAAGACGTGTTCCTGAAAATATTTGTGCACAGATTTTTATGCTTTGGGCTGGGGAGTAATATACTTCTTGGAGTTGTTTCTTTTGCTTTTGACAGAATCTCATAACCATTTCCTCCCCTTTTGCTGTGCATGTCTTCTGCAACCATTCTTTGTCTATCCGTTATATTTTTTTGATTGGCATAGTTGTACACCTTGACTTCTCATTACAGGCTTAGCTTAGATAGATGTAGCAGAGAAACCAAGACACCACTCCTCTTTCTATGGTAGCACTATTCCCCATATGATGCTTTTTTGTGATCTTCTGGCCACAGTACTCATATTCAAAGCTGGAAAGGTCACAGGTCTTCAGACCATGCTTGCCCAATACTGCTACCACCTCATGGTAAGGTCTGGGTAAAACTCAGCTGTGAGAAATGAAATAACACATGTTCCTAGGTGGCGAAGGGTAAAGGGGTGTGCCTCACTGAGGAACTTGAATGATAATTTTCCTATTATTTGAGGGCCATAAGCTGAGTTTGGGAAGGCATCAGTTGAAGTTATTTAAAAATTAAGTTAAAGCTTCAGGTTACATCTTTAGGTCATAGAAGAAGGAGAGAAAAGCTCCTCTTCCCTGCAGCTATACTGCTGTAACTGCAGAAATGATGCTGAGAAGAGCTGCTATCCTGTACTGCTATTCTGAAGTGTCACTCCAAGCAAATTTCTGTCCAGTTTTAGAATTCAATAAAATATTTGCTAGGATTTGGGTTAAATGAAACAAAGTGAGAAAGGGCAGATTACATTTTCCACTTGTGCCTGTGAGCATAATTTCAAAGGCCAGTGTATATATATGCACAACTACCTAATACCACTTTTGTGGAAACAAAGCCTAGAAGAGTATTGCCTTCATTCAGTGTTGCCCTCAGTGTACACTGTTGTAAATACACTAGACGGCTATCGTGTGCAGTGAAGAATTTCAGATGATTCAGCTGGAACTAAGAGTAATAGTGTTCTACCAAACAGACCAATAATCTCTTCTGCTTACTTTAAAACATGGAACTTATTAATGGAAAATATGCTCCAACACCTCACATGTTTATAGAACACAGTGCAAATATATACTTTCTTTCATTGTGGCAACTTCTATACCAAAGTATTACATAAACACAGATGAAAGTCAAGCCTTGCAACACTTCAGTTGCAGATACTGCTACTTCTGTTTTTCAGGTAGGGAAGTTGAGGTGCAGGTGAGGTCAGGAACTTCCACAGGGAGGCCTGGGACAGGGATGAGAACAGTATTCAAATCACTTATTCTTAGTGTTGGATTTAAACGTAGAAATCCCCTTTCTCAAAGGATAACGCTACAGTTCTGTTGAGCACGCTTATAAAGGCTCTGCCACCCAGGGATTATGGGCTTGGGAGGGCTCTGTTTTTTAGGAGGGCTAATTCCCTGTGAGCATTTCAAACTCCCCTTGCTGCACTTCACACTCATTTGTGGGCCCCCTCCACACCAGGTGTTGCTTGGCTGAAGCAGATGAATAAACCACAACTTATCACTTATTAATCAGAGAGATTTAAAGTATTCAGTGCTTCTGGAAAGCAATCAGTATCTCCAATGGGAATTCTTTAGAATGTATGGTACTCTGTGGGGTATCTTTATGATTCTGTTGAGTCATATTAAAGAATTGTGAGGAATTATGGAGCTTCAGCTATGGATACTACATGGTCAGTTTACTGAGGGGTTTTGCTGACAGCATTCATGCCTCAAATATAGATTTTTATTATTTGCTCAAGCCAACAGAACCTCCTTGTAGGATTATTGTGTTAGTTTAGGGTACAGTTGTTGATCAAACGGTCAACTGACTCTGTTCATCATGAACCTTGTTACCTCTCTTCTCCCTTCTGTATTTCTGTTCCATTTTGAGTGGGGAAAAAAGAATATCTGCTTCTTGTTGATAAATTATTTTGGTCATTTTATGCAACTGGGGAGATGGAGAAAAACTGCAGTGATGTAAGCACCATGAATACACATCACTTTCTGGCAAACTGGGTACAAAGTCGAGGTTAAAGAAAAAGTTAGCGTCCTGCATCTTTTCTATAGCTACTTGTGACATCAAACAGCAGTAAATATAAATACAACACAGACTGTTGTTTTAAGTCTATTAGATTATTTTGTACCTGTTAGTGGTCTCACCATATGTTCTATAGAGGGATCATCTCGGTGCGTCTATCAAAAATGCAATTTAGTCAGCAGAAGGATGACTATATGAATACTATACTGGATATGTTACATGCCCGGACCATAAAATTCTGTGGAAATTAGTGGGCTGTTTGGAAATTGGTATTTACACTTTTGTCAACTGGATGTGAAATCCTGCCCTAGAGATCTGTAACGGAAAGCCAGACTCCGATGCTGGGTAGGCTTCTCAAAGATGTCCAGGCCCTAGAGTTTGCGGTAGGGAACAGATAAGGAAAAGCCGCCAGTCTGTTTATATGAAGAAGGATTTTTTTCTTGCTCAAAATAGTTAAGTCTGTATTTTGATTTCAGACCTATCATAATATTTGAAGAACTTCATTCTGTAAGATCACCCCAATAAGACACTGAAAGAAACTCCATAAGGTACCCATGTTATGCCTTCAGTTCCTATTAAAATTTTATCTAATGCTGAGACAAAAGCTTCTTCCTCTAGCAATGACTGACTTTTTTTTTCAGTGCATCCTCAAGTGCTCAGCATCCTGAGTCATTTCAGACTAGACAGCTACATTCCCTTAGGGATACTGTTTTACATTCTCATCTAGTAATAACTCTTCTAGCATCCATCAGATTTGCAGGCCCAAAAGAAGATCCTACAAATACTTTAAGTTGCTTTTAAAACCTTAGATAGGATCCTGTAAATTACAGACAAGGCTTGAAACTAATTTTGGATAAGAGAGGGAAAGGCTTTTTTTGTGAATTACTAACAAGACTATGTAACACTTCTCTACCATGTCTAAATTTGGATTTAATTTATTTTTATTTGGTACCAGCCATATAAATGCAAGCAGTGGTATTTGGTGTAGTGTTTTATCTCAGCTGCCACTAGGTCTGACCTCTAATAAACCAGTGACACTATAATGAAGTTTATTTGTTATGCCTGGTAGATTTATCAAAGCTGCTTTTGGTAGAAACTATTCAGTACCGCATTTTCATTATTTTTCCAGGCATGACACAAAAGGTACTTTGGATGAATGTTGATGTCCTCGTGGCAGGGGATGACTGACTGACATAGTAGCTAGGTCTGTAAAGATGCAGAAGAAGCTTCCAAATTTACAAAATATTTTAGGTGATTAAATGAGTTTGGTGTTTAGGAGCTTTTAGACAGCTTAGCTGCATCTTCAGGTACCTAAATACCTTTATAACGCTCAACCTTTTTTAACTCCTGATTCATGTGACTGAATGGTGGTATGTATTTGCTGATGAAAGCTATGGCTGACTTGCTTACTTCGGGGAAATATTAGTCATATTTTAAATAAGCATAAATCTAAAATTAAAATAAGACAAAATGTCTTAATAACAAGCTGTCATGGAAGTGCTAATGAAAACAATTATTATTTACATGATTAATGGGGGGAAATGTATAGTGTCTGGTTTTCAGCAGCCTTATGGTAATAGCTGTTAGAATTAGACTGGTGTTCATTTCTTTCAAAAGGGGAGAGTTATGTCTGCTCATCTGACAACTTCTTCAAGAAGGTGGAATACACCAAGAATGTCAATCCCAACTGGTCTGTCAATGTGAAGACATCTGCCAACCAGAAAGCACCTCAGTCTCTGGCCAGCAGCAACAGTGCCCAGGCAAAGGAGAACAAAGATTTTGTGCGTCCCAAGCTGGTAACCATCATCCGCAGTGGGGTGAAGCCCCGGAAGGCAGTACGTGTGCTCTTGAACAAGAAGACTGCTCATTCGTTTGAGCAAGTTCTCACCGATATCACTGAAGCTATAAAACTGGAGACGGGAGTGGTCAAAAAGCTGTATACCTTGGATGGGAAACAGGTAGGCGATTTTTACAGATGTTATGTCTTTTCTTTCTCTTATCTTGAGGCTTTGCTGACTCAGAACAGTTTTTGAAGCCTAAAATTAACCTGAGATGATCACTGCCATCTGTTCTCTTAGAAGTTGGACTTCTCATGCCAGTGGTTAAGTTACTAAATTTTCACTGATATTAATATCAAGTAAAGAATGTAGCCAACCGTCTGAGTGAAACAGATGCTCCATCCTGCACGCCAGCGTGCAGTGCGTGTCTTCCAGACTAGCTAAATAAATAACATGGGGAGTTCGGCTCACAGCCACCAGTTGATCTGGCTCTGAAGTAATTGCAAGAACTCTTGAGATTTGGATTCACTAAGTGAAAATGTGTTGCTTGACTTTCCTTGCCCTCATATGAAGACTTGCTAAGATAAAGTGATTGATCCAAGCATGCTCTTCTGGCTAGCTCAGTAACTATCAGGCAGAGCATGGAACTGTGTTGCATTTTCTTGACAAAATGCATGATGAGATAACATGCAGAAGGATTTGGGTCAAAAATATTTAGTGGGTCATCATAATGTGCTTCATGTCTACATTTTCCTGGAACTGAAGGAAACATCTGTCTCTTGTTAGCAGCTACGCAGCAATAAAGCATTTCATATTGCTGTATCGATGAAAACCCTTAAAGGAATGTGGAGGGTAACCCTGGGGACTGGGAAGAGCTAGATTCTTCAAAGGCAATTCTAAGCTTGATTTAACAGTTCTATGTCTTCTGTAACTGAGGGATGATCTTATTTTTGTCATTATTTTTCTTGCTCCAGATTCTGGAGTGAGGTAGCACAGCTCTTGTGTGGGGGTTGGATGCTGGATATTCTAGGTATTGATGCTTATTGCTTTAAATTAACACTTTTTCCTATCTCTGGAGAAAATTATTCAAATACTGGCTCTTGAAATAACATGCCAAACCTAGGCAATTCATCTAGCTAACATGGAGATTTTACATATGAAAATGTTCATCCTTCTAACCCCAAACATAGGCTCATAAAGTGTCCTGCACAGTCCGGGTGCAGTGTCTGGCAGCTGAAAGTAGCACTCTAACCTGCCTGATATTCTTGCTTTGTCCCAACCTCGGTATCCTGCACATTAGTTAGTACCTGCTTCAAGCATCAGATACACCCAAATCTCAACTGCCTGTCAAAGCTTTTCTTTCCACTTGTCTCAACCCAGCACTTTCTTTTCATAAGATGTGTAGTTTATACATGAGTGGGTGACTTTCTAGTTAGACTGTCCATAGATATAGTAGCATGCTGTACATAAGCAGTGACAGGGAGTGATGTACTGGAAACCTTGGAAGTGGCTGAGGGAAGAGAAAGGAGAAAGTCAAGTGATCTGTCCTGACTGAGGAAATCGTGCATGGGCACAGGACCATGTGTTTTGAATCACAGCAGCTTTATAAAGGGTTTAATGATGGATCTGGCCTGAAAGCAGTTGCCTACTCATGCTGTCAGGGTCCTGCTGCTCTCAGTTGTGAATGAGGATCTTAATCTGAACCTGTAAATTGCCTCAGTTCTTTGAGAACAGACAGCATTTTGGAGGTGAGCTGTTGCTTTGGATGAAATGCAGAAATAGGGATGCCCCGTGAGCTTCCATCAAACTGTTCTCTTCATCTTTTAGCTAGTTACAGGAGTAAGTGGTGTTTTCACTTCTAACTAGAGAGCAAGACTAAATCAGCCCATAAATCGAACTGAGCTTGTGGCCTCGTGACTGGACAAGCCTGTGAAATTGTGTTAATTCTCAAGTGGTGATTTGGGAAATGCTGCTTACTCTCCAGTTACAGATCATCTAGAGTAGTGCTGCTGTTGGGTAGACTGCAATCTGTTGCTGGAGTGGCTGCCTTGCATGGAGCTACAGCTGAGCAAGGGGCACAAAAATCTATGTAATTTAGCAATTTCTACCACAAACTGTTGTCCATATCAGAGACCACACCATACATGACTCCTCTTGAATCAAAAAATAAAAGGCCTTGTTTTCGTGTCAGGCTCTGATAGCTGTATAGTCACTGGTGCCTTTATTCAGCACTGTTTTGACTGGGGCAAGCCGACAACTTCACCATTAGTTTTTGTTGCAGAAATGTGATTTCAGTAAATTTAGTCTGAGTAAAGATATCACATTTAACTTGTTTTGCTGGCTTTATAATTCACCATTTTATGAACTGTGATATTTCATTGTGTGTTAGATAAACCACAGGGAGTTTTACTGTATGCGAATGTACATGCATATTGCAATTATTGAAAAGAGTGAGATTTTGTGATTTGACAGTAATGGAATGTTTGATATTTGTTTGCAGCATCAGTCACTGAAGCTTCCTGGAGTCACCAAGGCTTTGTTTTTATTGGAAGGCTTCCTTCAGTGTTTGTATTTTAAATCTAAGTTTATTTGAAATTTTCCACCTATGTGTGTTCTTAGTGTTGAAGCTAGAGCTAGAAGTGGTGTGGGTACAGTGTTTGCTGTTAGGGTTTCCAGGACATAGTGCTCCATAAAATCAGATGTCCTATCATGATATTAGAAATTCTTGCATGTCTGATTCTGCCGTTGGAAAGAGATTCTTGAATGCCTAATTCTGACAAACAGTACTTTATTTTCAGGAGAAAATATTCATGCAAAGGCGCAAGCTGCTCAAAGCTGAAATACTGACAAGAATCCTGACAGTCTGTCTCTTTGAGTGTCATCGGAGGCACATTACCCCCTCTGTTGTGAAATGATAAAATTTACAAAAGGAACGTACAAAGGATAATCATCCTTCCTCAGTCCATGAGCTGTAACTTAATGAGGGGATATGATTATTTTATTTATAGGCATTTCCATGGTGCTCATCAGTAGAGTAATCAAGATGCTTTAGAAGTACAGACAGTAGTGGCAATGATAGTGGTGTGTAAATAATTACATTTCTATGCACCACAGACCTGCTGCATTTGGAGTGAGAAAGCAGTTAATTGAGAGCTAGATGGGATGTGTTTGAATAAATGTAACACTCAAAACAACAGTGAGGTTAGGTTTTTTTAAGGAAATTTTGTTTCTTTTTATGTCTTGGATTGTCTGTAGAAATATGGTCCTTTTGAAACTGTGAAATTAGCATCTTGTGTTTAAGTAGTTTATTTAACTTGGTCTTGCACATATTTCTAATGCCTTGTGCCTTGTCTGTCTGTACTCAAGCTTCTTTCCTCTTTGGAGCAAATATTCACCTCTTGATGGACACCCCAGAACTCAAAAGGGGTTTCAAATTGTTCACCAAAAAGGAGTCATGACAGAGAATCACAACAGATTTAAATTTTGAACTTTCATGGCCATATAAGAAATGATATAGGTCAAAGAATTCAGTGCATTGAAGACACACTACAGTGTATCAAATTCAGCACTTGGTTTCATGACTACAACTGCTGTTGTGTTGAGAAGTGTAATATATGTAATTAATACATACATATGCAGGATTTAATTTGGTCTGATCTGTGGATCATGTTGGAAAACAGTTGTTTTGGTCGATTCTTTCTCTCTTTTAAAACAATTATATCCAGTGTCTCAAATAAGTCTGGATTCCTGGGAGGACTGGCTACTTTATAAACACATGATGGCAGTTTCTGCCTCATGTCATTAATAAACTAAATTAGAACACAGAATTTGAGACTGTGGATGAAGTTGCATTCAGATATTTTTGATTGCAATAGTCTGAACTAGACTTTGCAAAGGTTGTATAGATTTACTGTCCTGTTAGTGCTTGTGCTTCTTTCTCACCATGGTGTACAGTAAGTAGGTGTTTTTCTGGAAAAAAGGAAGCTATTTCATCACTGTCAGCCCAGTCCCCATCTTCTGTTCTCTGCACCTTGCTTTGCAAGTGGTGTCTGTGTGCATTCATTCCTGCTTTTAAGAAGTGTCCTGGAAAAGCTAATGTCTTCTATATGTGCTGAACTTCTTTTCCTGTGCTATCATGTATTCCAAAGTCTGTGAGTTGTTCAGCAAGTATATGAAGAGATGTAGTAACAAAAATCAGTCCCTTTTTTTTTTGTGCTTGGCTGAGTGGGTGATACTGTGGATTGACCAGAAAATCATCAGGTATGTTCAGTTGTTTTTCAGCATTAAGATATTTTCTGTGGTATGGTATTCCTTCTGCCTTTTCCCCATTTAGTTCTTAAATACCCTATTCTGTGACCTATCAAATAGCATCACCAAATAAGCAGAATAAGGTGCTGTTCAGAGGGGGGAGAACTGGTATGCTTCAGTTCCACATAAATATAGATATTCTGGTCAACAAGCAGTGAACTCAATGGGGTTTTAGCCAAAATAACATGTAAAGATCTCTTTGGGACTCTAAAATATTCAAGCACAGGGAGAAGTCACATACATGCTATTCATTGGCTTTTACCTAGCCCAGATAAAGTACCTCTGTTCCATCTGAGTGGTCTCATCAGAAGAAATTATATACATTTTCGTATGTCAGGATATTTGTGACTGTGCTCCTGAAAGAATTTCTAGTCTTAATAAAATGGTTCCCTCTAGCACTGTTTGCTTTGATAAGGATTTCATGTGGCGGATGATAAGTGAAGTTCATCCTTCTGTTTGCAAAGCTGATGCAAGCAAATGCTTAGGACGCCAGTCCACCTCTCCTATCCAGAGAAGAAGTTGCTATTTTATTTTAGATGACTTGCATTGAGGAAGGGCAGCAGCCACAAAGGAAGAAGCAGAATGACTAATCTCACAACAGGTTAAAGGTTGGGACTTTGGGATCAAAGCCAACAAAGTAGTTGATAAAGCAGCTCTTAGTACTGTACTACTAGTAAAAAGCTACCTTAGATGCATCCATACAAGTTGCACTGGAGAAACCAACAAACTTGGGAACTGCTGCACTGATTTTAAGATGGTATTTGGAAGCAAACTATAGAAGTTTCATTGCTCACGTGTCAATGCTAACAGCAGACCAAGCTCTGCCAGAATAGTGTAGCTTTATTGATTACATTAATGCAATTGTATCAATGTGACGTAGAACAACCAAAAGAGACAAATACCTCCAATGGCTGTAATCTGTAATTGATGCTCAAGAAGCAGCTGAATACCTCTATGACATACCTAGTAACATCTGCACTGCTGAAAGATCAGAGGGAAAATATTCCCTCTAGAGCCCTGGAGATAGTTAACTTACACCCTGAGGCAGGAGGTTCAATGTTACAAAGCAAGCAAATTGGTTTGCGTTATTACACATGTCAAGGGGTAGGATGTCAGAAACTCCTCATCCTTCTGAGACTTCATAATGACTGCCCTTTTGGATGCTGAAAAACTGCATTGAAGTAACCCCAGAACAAAACGTTTTCATGCACTCGTGTAAAGCTGGGATCTAGCCCCAAAGCAAATGGGAGGGAAGAACAGGACATGAGTGCAAGTGTGTTTTATATCCTGCCTCCTGCAAAAGGCTCTGCAGAAGCCAGTGATAATAAAGGGGGGGCGAGTCCCATTTTTCCTTCCTGCTGCATAAAGCTGTAACAATAAAACTGTATCTGTTTTGCATCTTTTTCTTAGTGCATCATGTTAACTGCTGAGATTTGGCAGACCTTGCATAAATCTCCCATTTTGATACCAAGAGGTCAGATCTGGATTGCAAGCACTAGCAGAGGAATTGTGCAGGCGTAGCCGCCTCCCCCAGTAGATTGCTCAGGGTGAGAATTAACTCCCAGCTTCACCTCTTCTCATTGCTTTTGCAGACTACTCAGATTTAGGGTGTTTGCATGAGATTATTGCTTTCTAGCAACCATTTGTCATACAAGGAAGGGTAGTAATAATGTATGGGCTGTAGAACTTCTGAACCCAAGGCACTTACAGTGCCAGACAACACAGCCTAGTTCTCTATCTTTAGGGAGCTCTTAGCCTGAGCTGGAAATTCAGCATTGCCCGATTCATGCAATGACTAGACATTAACACAGACAAAACCAATTAGTCCTCAGGTATCCCTTAAGGATTTTATCATTCGCTAGAATGAGTAAGCCAAGCTTCCATGAATATGTATCTAAGTACTTACGATTAAATATTCAGAAGACAGATTTCTGAGATGTTATTCAGAAACCTTATGCTTATTAATTTCTGTTTACTTAGATCTATGGGCCACAGAATCTGGGTGAAAAGGGGCCTATTTGGAACACTGAATCCTAGTTCTTAAACTTACTAAAGCAGAAGCAGTTTGATCTCAGCAGCTAAAGTCTTGATCAAATCTCTTGTCATGTGAGCACTGAGACTGACCTGGTTGCCATCAGTGCAGTCTCCAATCAGCTCCCCAAGGCATGTACGGAGCAAGGGGAGACAGCGGAGGAGACTATCATCTTGCAAACTCTGATGGACGTTTTGTTTGACCTCTAGCAGGGTTTGGTGCTGTGTATTCATTGGCATTTTGTTGTTATGCAAATACTGGCTAAAGCTGTGGTGAAACTCTTGTCCTTTTAAGGCAGCAAGGCGCCAAGTCTAGAAGCAGGGTCCAGAGTTGCACTGTTGCTTGCTGAAAATTGTTTGATTTTGTAGAAACACAAGCTTTGATAGTAACTGTCTACTGACCAAGATCCACATGAACACCTGCTACTTGTGTCACAGATGGCAGGCTGTCAAAATTATTGAAAGATGAAGTCACATCTGACCTGGTGACCTAGGAGTACGTGGCCCCTATTACTGAGTCCTGGTGCTATTCACACCCCAAAAGAGACGTATGCTAAAAATTCAATCCTCGCTAGCATCTTCATTTTGGCAGTTCTTTCTGTCATACAGAGTGACATGTTCCCTTTTCACTCTGATTCCCAGGAGAAAAGGGGATTATTCACTGTCATGCCAGAGGGTTTATCTAGGAATAAATGCTCTGAAAATGAGCAACGGAAATTAGGCGGAATATCAGGAGCTAAGACAGGCCAAGAAAGCCTTGTAGTTTTTTCCATTGCTAGTTTGTATTGTCACATGAAAGTTTCTGGTTCCTTTTTGGTGCTCAAGTAGAAGTCCCAGCAGTGTGAATAGGAGTCCCTCCTGCTCTGAGAAGGGTGCAGGTTACACTGAATGTATTCTGAGCAAGCGTCTACCTAATGCATGGACTTTAGTAAACATTTATTTTGATCACATAGAATAATCAAATACATGCATTATTCCCTGTTTGTAATGGGAAAATGTCTTTCTTATTCTGGTGAGGCAGGGTCCTTAGGTTGTGAGCGGCATCATGTGTAGTCTGTTTGCTCACATCTCCCTACCTGCAGTAGCTCACCATGTGTGTGAATACTCCCCTGACTTCATCTAGTGCGAGGCACCTTGAGAATCTGATGGCAGCTGGTGCCATATTCCACATCTCGTTGCAAGTTCCACCTCTTCTTCTTGTCTGCCTGAAACCCTTCCCCTTCCCTTTAGCAGATAAGTTACAACACAGCTCATATTTACACTTTTCTTTAGGAATAGCCTGCACTAGATGTGGGTAAAGGCATACAGCCTAGTAACAGAGGCTGGTAAGAAATAGTACAATAAAGCTATCATTCAACACAATAATATTTACTTCTTTCTTGTCCCTGAAAATTCACATGTAACTGAACCAGTGATTATTCTTTTTTGTATGTAGTATGTGCATCTTGATGGAGCTTATGTATTGAGGAAATGAATCCATGTTGCAAAGGGACCAGACTGAGCATGAGAGAGAGGTTGTCAAAAGCCTCCTCATCTTGTCTTTTGAACATGAGGCCAGTGTCGTTCAGAGATCTCTGTATGGGACAGTAGGGAACAAGTGATAGCTTTGCTCAAGTGCAGAGGATAGCAGTGCCCATCCACTCTCAGGTCTGCCGGGGACGATAAAAGATACTGGCAATGAATTGTGTGTAATAAAAGTATGTCTAAAGGAGTTGAGGAGAAAAAAGTTGGATCCAGTCTGTCCAGATTTTCAGAATTGGCTAAGGTAGGCCTGCATATGTGGGGAAGTGCAAAGACAAGCCATGAAAGCTGAGGGTTATTTCAGCTTGTGTTCAGGGGTTCTCAGGCTGCAGCAAATCGATTAGCATACAGAGCTGAAATTGCAGACCTGTTCCTGGAGATTTGCTTAACTCTGAATTCAAACCGAATAGAGAAAAATAAGCAAGACTAATTACCAGAGCATTCACTGCTCCAAGCCATAAGGCACACCCTCTCCCCTGTGAACATACAGTCAGTCTTTTCTGAACAGACATAGCTCTTGTTTCCTGGTTAACAGCAAGCAGGGTGTGTATGAGTATATGCATGTGTATCTATCTGTATAAGTACATTTTACTGAGTGTAGCAGAACATGGCTCTGCAGCTTAACTTGCTGTCTAAGCAATCTAAACTCTCCTTTTAGTGAAAGGATCCCAGGGACTATTGTGCTCTGACAACGATATCGTTGAGTGATGTTACTTTTTTTTTCCCTTAGTCTTATAAACCAAAGGCATTTTACAGCAGTCTTTAACTGTACTTTGAAAATGTTTGCTTACTTTAAAATTATTTTTAGAGATAAATGCAAACCTCATTGTCATTAACAGTTTTCAAATTATCCACATAATCTAAAATAAATAGGAAATTTGTATGTATTGGCTCATGATGCTTTTTTCTCATTTTTTTATCTTGAAGAATACTTCAGATCAAGGATTTTTCAACTAAAGTGGGTGTGAACTGTAGCCTGCTTTTTAGTCATTATTTTTTCCCCAAATGGGGGACTTCATTATGAACAAAATGGACAAAAACCAGACATGGGTAAGATGAGATAATAAGCATTATTCATTAGAAGGACTTTTCTGGGGGATTTTGCTTCCGTCAGAATTGGTGTGAGAGATCAGTCCTTCCAGTCCTCCAGGTCTGAGCTCTGTTATCTGGAGGACAATGAACACAACAACCTTTATTGGCTCCACAGGAATAATTATGCAGCCAGTGAGCCCGCAGGGCAGCAGGGGAGAGCAGGACTCCGGGTTCCTTCCTTGTGCTCCCCTGCCCTCACCATCTGCTCTGTGCTGCTTATCTGACACTCAGTCCCCTGCGGCTGCCAGGGCCCACAGCTCTGCTTCTGCTCCTGCCTTGCTGTGGACGTCACTCCCGGGTTGTGATGGACCAGTTCAAGCCACCCCATGAAACACCTAGCCACACTAACTGTGCTACGGGGAGAACAGCTGATGGCTACAGATGTCTGTCTTTCCTTTGGGTGCTCTAAACAGGAAAGAATAATTCGTTTGGGAAAGCATCTTGTGGTGCATGCATACTTCTGTGAAAGATACATTTCTTCAAGCTATTGCTGTACCCTGTGCTCCTGATATAATCTCTTGTGCCCTTCCTCACTCACTCATGCCTATAATATTGCTGAAAGAGGAACAGAGAGGCTGGGAATAGTGAGTAATGGGTGTATGGGTGTACCTGTTCTCCTCTGTATATCAGGTGGTGAAAATTCAGCTTCTGTCCTAGATAAATCAACTGAAATGAAAGTTAAAATTGTGATATACACAACATGGTATGGAAAAACATAATTTCTACAAGAAAAACATTCACCTTGATGATCTATTGGTATGGAATGATAGAACATATAAAATCATGGATAGGGGAGAGCCACTGGACATTTAGACTTCAAAAAATCATGAGTAAAGGCTCTTGCAAGAACATATTAAGGAACCTGAAGTAGTGATAAGAAGGGAAAATACTATCACAGATGGGAAACAGGTTTAGAAGAAGAAACCAGGGTAGAAATAACTTTTTATCAGAGTAAAAATTAAGATACAAGTAGTCTTTACTGTTTTCTTGAGTGATCTTGAAGATGATGAAAGAATTATTGTAATAAAGTTGGGAGACAAGTGAGAGACAGAGATGAACGGGCAGTGTAATGGATGATCTGAAGTGCAAAGTGGCACACACTGGTAGAAACTACTCTTAAATGAAAAATCACTATTCTGCAGAGAGGATTGGTCTTGATGAGGCAGGCTAGTAAAGAATATCTTAGCACAGAATCAAAACAACGTGCTAAAGCATATGGTATGCATTCAAAATTCAGACAGAAAGGAACAGCTTTTTAAAATACTGCTGTATTCCATTTACCCTTCCAGTTCACCTCTCCACATTCACAAATGTGTCTCGGAATATGGAAGTAAGTAAGATGTTTCTCCAGTGACTGTGCTGCACTACAGCCCTCTGCAACTCTCTCATATTCTCTTGAAGCAGCTAGAAGGGATGGAGTAGCTCATGCAGGTAACTCTTGTTAATGCAGTATGTTATAACTGGGACTTCAACATGGAGTAGGTTACAAATGGTCAGAGTGTGTATGTTGTTGAGTGTTTAGTGCTAAACACACAAGGCTTTCATGGCTCTAGTC
Source organism: Athene noctua (assembly GCF_965140245.1). NCBI lineage: Eukaryota > Metazoa > Chordata > Aves > Strigiformes > Strigidae > Athene > Athene noctua. Next base: position 10,519,550 of record NC_134047.1, on the reverse strand, counting down.
TTGGTATGGTTTTGTGCCTGCGAGTGTGAAACTGGGAGTGTGCCCATGGCATCGAGATGACCTGGCACCCAGTAAGTTAACTTCCTTTGGTGGTCCAAGGTGTCTGGTTATGCAAAGATGTTGAGATAAGCTATAGGTGTAGCTCTACAGATGGGGAATACCCTAATTTTCTATAGGCAGGTGACATGTGTCATCCCACTGCATAGTGGAACATTTGAAATGGGTTTGTCAAAACTGTATGCAGTAATCATATTCCTTATATTAGGGGCACAAAATATAGTGCTTGTAAAAGTCTTGCTCTTAATGTGTATGCACTTGTCTATTCTTCAGTCAGGTGTATTGTATAACCATTAACTCAGGATTTGTAACTTTGTCTACTTTGATATGTCTAACTTCTGCACTGTCTTTATGGCTACAAAATAGTATCATTGCAGTGGAGAGAAAAATTGTGCCCTTGACACTTCTTCCATACCACCTCAGATTTACAAGTCTGTGAATAATGGAAACCAGCAAAAATGCAGTGCAGCCATTTCAGCTTTGCTGAGAATTTTAAACCTAGCAGATAAGTTATTTGGGGGCAAATGCATTTGCAGAGTAGCAAAAATTTGTTTGAAACTTTAACCTGAGCAGCCTTCCATCGTGGAGCTCAGCTCTCCATAAAGGCAGTAAGAGGACTAAACTTCCCTTTCTCAGATGTGCACATATCAGAATCTTATCAACTGCTGGCAGGCTGCAGGATTACATGTAAATTAAGTGTGTCAAAGAGTTGAGTTAGATAGCCAACATCTAAGAATGTTATTCTTGCCTACTTAAAAGCCCTTCATAATGGATTAGAAACAAGAACTTACATCTCTTAATACCAGCTGAAAATTGAGGCATCTTTTTTGCTTCCAGTGAATTTTAATACCTTGAGAGTAAATGGTACTGGGGATTTCCTTCATTTTAGACAACCCTAGTCACAGAGAGTTGCAGAATGATGTGTATGTTTCACAATCAAAATGAAAGCCATAAGGCTGGCTGAATTTTGTGGAAGAGTCTCAATAGTTGTTGGTGAATGTTATTTTTAGCACTGTAAAGCAACAGAGATCTTTACAGTCTTGGCATTTCTTGCAGTTTGCAAATGGAGAACAGCTTTTGAAATGTCTGCTTTTCCTTGAATTTTTATCCGTATCATAAGCAGCTTCATAAAGTTTTTGTACTGCTCTTGGCAGCAGGTAGTGATTTAGTGCCAAATAGTGCAGAACTGCTCCATTTACACTGTTCCTGCAGAATGCTTTTTCTTCCAGAAAATAGATGCTGGAAAAAAGTGCCATCTGATCCTGACATTCATTGTTTGGGTTGTTTCCAACTGCAGGTGTGAAGCATTCAATTTAGTGTAAAAAGGGCAGTAAACAAGGAAAAATTTAGTCGGGCCAAAAGTGGATACACTGAGCACTAATTTACAGATCTCGTAATATTTAATACTAGTGAAAACCAACTTGTTTTTTCTTCTAAGCATAGCTTACCAAAGATTTTCTCTCAAAACCAGAAGAAGGTAGTTGCTACAGGAAATATGTCACAGATGAGAGGCAGCGTGCTTCAGGTATTCAGGCAGCAAGAGTGGGTCTCAGGGCTCCTGGCATGAATCCTAGATTCAGCTGCAGTGTGTGACCTAGGTTAAGGCAATTAATTTCATCTTTTCAGACAGGTGTGGCTTGACACATTTAAACTCATAGAGAGGGTGAAATGAGTTTGTCCATTTGTCTTTAATGTTCCAGTTTGAAAAGTTTTCACACATCTTGGTCTTAGCAGCTTTTTGGCAAAACAGATGACTCACTTGTAAGACTTATTCAGACTGCTGAGAGCTGGAGGGATGATATAGGCCAGGGATGGTATCCATCAGAGTCTCTCAACCCCCTTTTTTTATTTTCAAAGGACTGCCTAGATTCTGTAGGAAGAATATCTGTTACCCATTCCTAACAGTTTTCTAACAGCTAACACTGCTATACCAATCAGTAAAACATAGAGCACCATATGAATGTTCATTTATCTCTCCATTTTTTCCCCTCCCATTTTATTCATTCCCCGCTTGTGTGCATGGGGATTTGCCTGTTTGCTTTGCTTTCCTTGCCATATTGTTTCAATTATCAGACAATCTTTTTCACCTCCACTTGACTTATATGCGGGTTTGACTTACAATTGGGACAATATAGTCATTCTGGCAGCTGTACTGTGGGCCACCTTCTGCTGCTTTTAGGACCACCAGCTAAGATTGATGAAGAATACTAAGTCTCAATAGCATTGTAACAGACTCAATCCCTCTTCTCTTCATTGCATCCACATATTGTGTACAGAATACCTGGGTTTAGTACTCCAAGGTTCTGGCTTCTAAAACAAATTAAGTGTCCGGGTTCTGCCCCCTCAGCAGGCAAGATCCATTGAGGGTGATCTTTTCTTGTATCTGGTGCCATATTTAGGCAGGAGACAAAGCGGAGATTGATTCAGTCCCAACCTTCACATGTGCTTCCTTTCCATAAGTCATGCTTTCACTTCTTTTTTGTAGCCTGGCAGCTGCAAGGGCTGGTTGCTTGGTGACGCTCTCAGCAGCACAAAGAGCTCTCAGCTGGGAGGCCAGGTCTGTCGGCCACAAACAGCTGGGATAATTTTATTTGTCTTTCTCTTGTTCCTGTTAATTGCAGGGAACTGAATCAAAGTCAACATAATAGAAAAGGGAGTACCAGCAGATACTATTTATGGCTTCTTTAACATCCACCTTTTTCTCCTTGAGTCAGGGAAGTGATAGCATGTGCCAGAAATGGCCTGTTATTTCAGAAATGCAGGAATAAAATTAAAAGGCATGATTTTCACTTCTGGTTCAGGCAAGCTCTTACCAAGTCCTTTATAAAAGCAACATGTGAGGCTGGGGTTTGGATTTATGAATCACTGTCCTGAATCCAATGTGTGACTGCCTGCCTGTTCATTCTTTGTGATAATCATATGCTGCACAGGTCATGTCTATGAAATAGCTATTAATGACTTTTCCTCTCCTCAGAAGGATACACTGTTTCTCAGATTTTGTGCAAGATAAAAACAACTAATAATTTCCAAAAGGTGAAAGCATAGTGATTTAATGATCTGGGCACAGACCTTGGTTTTATGAAATCCTGGATTCTCATTTCTGTTCCTATGTAGGCTATGTCATCCTAAATTATTTGGTGTTTCAGCTGATTTCTACTTAGGGTCAGACTGGCTGGACTGAGCCGCAAGAAGGTACAGAGGAAAAGGGGACAAGGGACACCGGTGCTGCTTGGCTTGTGCTTCTGGAGTGGCAGAACTTCTCAAGCCATCAGTCACTTGTTGGGTCCAAGTTCTACCATGTGCTGAGGATGCTGACGTAGATGCATCAAAGGATTTAAGCATGTGAATAGCTCCCTGCAAGTAATCTTGTGTGGCGATGCTTTCAGAGTTTGGGGAGCAGTGTTAAGCAGTAAGAGAAGAAAGGAAGGAAACTGGCCATCCTGAAGCTGGTCTCTGCTTATTAATATTCTATTCTATTTAATAGTGACCAGCAACTAATTCCTAAATTACTGAAGCTGTAAGCTCTGCTTTTTTAGGACTTTTTTTTTTCAGGTATAAATCATAATATATTGATTCTAGTCGGTTGTTAATTTTATGCTTTTGAATAGTTAAATTATTCAAGGTGCTGTGCAGTAACCAAACAAGTGAACCCTAACACTGAATATTTATGTTTCACTGATGAATGCACACTAATGTGAATTAACTGATATATTCATAGAACCACAGAATGGTTTGGGTTGGAAGGGACCTTACAGATCATCCAGTTCCACTCCCCTGCCACGGGCAGGGACACCTTCCAATAGACCAGGTTGCTTCAAGCCCCGTCCAACCTGGTCTTGAACCCTGCCAGGGAGGGGGCAGCCACAGCTTCTCTGGGCAACCTGTGCCAGGGCCTCACCACCCTCACAGGGAAGAATTTCTTCCTATATATGAATATACTAAAGGATCTGCTGTTAAACTCAAGACCAAAAAGTGTTATTGGTTTGTGCATTTTCTTTCCCGATCATAAACCCTGAGGTACCAAGAAATAAAACTAACTTTTGAGAGTTTGGGCCACTCTGTTCCTAGGGCAAAATTCAAGGAAGGTTGGGGAATGTGAACTGAAATGGAAATGTACCTGCCTAACACAGTGCTAAATCTAGCATGCAGAGTTGCTGAGGGAACAACTAAGTTGGTGTGATCTGATCTGATTGTGAAAATGAGGACACTGAAATTTAGTGCCTCACATCCATGAGCACCAATAGCAGGTGTTACAGGACACACCTTTTTTTTTATGCCCACATGCTTTCACAGGGCCTTCTTACATAAACTTTTTCAGTGAAGAAACAGCAGTCCAGGTAGTATTTCTTTGTTAAAAAACATGTGCTTGAACTATAGTCTCTTTTTTGATATGAAAACATCATCACTCTAATCGAGGTACTTATGGCATAGTTTTCATCCCTGAGCTGGTGCTTTCCAGATATTTTTGTGTGCATGGTATTTACATAGATTTTGTTGATTCCAGATCTAACAGTTTTTCTCATCAATTACTTTCTAATTTATACTTTAGATGTAAATCTATCCAGACAATAATCAGTGCAATCCGGTAGTTCATGCTTTAAAATTTAGAGTGATTGCTGGAGGGATCAAGAAGGAATTGGTCTCTCCAAGCTGCATCATGCAAAAAGATGTAAGTGCATTTGTGAAGGAGGAGCTTCCCTCATTTCTGAAATATCAGCTATTAGCCCCTCACAGAGGCTGTGCATAAGCCTGCATACACCCACCGATGAACTGATCCTCTGTGTCAAATCCTTATGTAAATGCAACAGCCTAATCCCCTTGCCCTAATAGGAATTTCACACCTTAATCCTCGCTGTGTTCAGGGGCAAAGGCATTCTTACTAGGCAGTTTGACGAATGCATCCTATTTTGAGAAAAATCACTGTATATAACTTTGTGGTAATAGGGAAACTGTAGTCTTCAATTTGTATGGAAAACTGAAGCATGTGACTAATGAAAGTGAGGGATTTATGTTCCTAAATTGTCAGTGGATTTCAGGGGATTTGCCACACCAAATGTGACCATTAGCCTACCACGTCCTTCATTTTGCCCCTGGCTGGCTCTTTTGCTTTACCTGGCAATGATCCCTGGGCGATACAGGACTCTATAGGAGTGAGAGGAAAAGGATTCTCTCCTCACCCCTGCAGTGATCCAGGTTATGCCTTGCAGCTCGGCATCACTTATTGTGTGCTGGGCTTCCACTGCTCAAGCTGGAAGAAGTGTCAAGCAGTGCATGTGTCATTCTGAATAAAACTGTAATTTACATTAAGGTCAAAGAAGTATTAAGAAGGCTGAAGTATAGCACATGGGGGACCTGGGCAGTGCCTTGAATTCGTACTTTATAGATATATATTAATCTCTCAAGAACAAATACTTATTGCTTACCCCAAGCTCACTGAAGTCTACAGAAGACTTCCACAGGCCATGATCTTACTCTGATGATCCAATGTATTCAGGGCCTTCCACGACAAAGGGGAAGACCAGCACTGTTCCTTAATTGTCACCTCTGAAAAGAAGGATCCACCAGTGTGTTTCACATTTCAGCTGAGAAGTAATTCCACACACAAAAGCTCCTTTTCTCAGACTCAGAAGGACCATGTTTGTATCTCTTGTGCTTCTGGTTGTGAAAATAATTGTGAGTGCAAATCACGCAAGTGGATGTGTTGTTATTAAGCATCATTCCCCCAGTCTGTTTGCTAGATGCCTCTTCATGCACGCACAGGCAGGGTGGATCTTAATCAGCTGCAGATTAACCACTAACACAGAATACAATGTGTGCACAGCTTTACAAGCAGCAGTGGTTAGATGGCCATTTGGAAGAAATCTGTGTACATGTGTCCTGTTATTTCCACTGCCAAAGCTTTTCCAAACCAGTCTTTTGTTTTAGTTTATTTCTCACTGCAGAAGCTTGTTATTCCATGCCCTGCTCTCTTGTTGCAGCTCCAGTCCCTCTTGGCTGCTCTTTGTTTGCCCTGTTGTTACTAGACACTTCAGTTTAGATTTGCTTCTCACCGTTGCACGAATGAGGCTCTTCAACAGTCAGGCCTTTATATCTATTCTCTGCAGAGTTCATTCTACTAGTGCAACCCTTTGAGCATTTGCATCCAAAATGCCAGTGCACTGAGTCAAATCTGCTACTACAGAAGAGAGTCTACACAAACTAAGCCTTGATTTTTTTTTTCCCAGGCCAGCTGGCTGTGGAAAGTTTTGTTCTGTGTAACTCTAAATACTTGCATTGTTTTTAATCAAATTTGACTGTAGCTCACTTAAGCATTTGTGGCTTTTCCTTAGGAATGCTATCACTGTCCTAGCTAGCTCCTGTGGAACAAGGACTGGAAAATCTACGTTATGGCAAACTATAATTTAAGAGTCAGCAATGTCTGATGTAGCAAGAAATGTAGTTTTGGAGGGGAAACTGTTACCCAGTTATTTAAATGCTTCTGTCATTTAGAATAAACCCGTTTGTAACAGCAAAGGTCACAGCATCCCCAAGAGCTACTTTTCAAAAATTTTTTTACTCATCTCTAGCATGGAGTTAATAACCTGTGTGCATTCAGCCCCACAGAAGGGCTGTCTCCTCAGATGTCCTTGTCCTGGCTGGGTTCAGTTTGTGACACTGAGGAACCCCTGAGAGCAGAGAAAGCTGTGGCAATAGTCAAGTCTCTGTGTGGATCCCCTGCAAATGCAACCTTTTTTTGGGTTTTTCTAATGGTTTTGATAATTGCATGTTATTTTTGCAGCCTGACTAAAGGAATTCTGATATTTCCTGGGTTTGGTGCCCTGTGTCAGCATTTTCTTGTACTAAAGGTGCCTAAGCAGACTGTGTTTATCTCCTCAGCCACCCTTTTATATCTTTACCACATACCTAAGCCAAGAGTTTGAAATAATTTATTATAAAAATTATAAGGAAGGAAAAAGTATTCCATTGCTGTTTACACAGAAATGACAAAACCCAGAGGTTTCTTCTAGCCTCACTGGATCATTCCTTGAAGAGAGCTTTAGTTCCCGTGTCCAGCCTGCCTTGTCAGCCAGCACATGGAGGGAGAGGGAGTGGAGCAACATCCACTCTCTCCCTGCCTTACCAGCTCTGATGCTCCACTGAGCACTTCACCAGTTTGTTCTGCATTGCTCTGTGCTGTCTCAACACTTTCTACTTGTTCTCACATAAAAATAGTATATCTTGTTGGTTGCAGAAAAGTATATGGCTGTTGTCTCTTCCCTTTGTCATTGTACCAGATTTTGAATGCAAGAGAGAAAATACCCTATTGAGCATATAAGGGAGAGACTCAGCTCTGTGACACTCTACAGACTGAAACCTTGGCCCCATTACCCCAGTTGTAACAGCTACTCGCTTGACAAGCGTAGTGTCTTAATTCAGCCACGGGCCAGGCTTTCTTAACAAACTCACATATCGAATACCTGGAGTCTGCCACAGCCAGGCTAAAGCTTTCTACCTTGCCTGTCAAACGGAAGGGTAGGAAGTAGCAAGTGCTGATTAATGTAAGGGAGATTGCATGTAATGCATGAATGAAAGGTGGGTGTACTAGCACAGACCATATGGCAGCAGCTGCTCACTATTGCCTTGCATTGCTTCTCTGGACAGAAATGTGGAAAATGAACACAACAAACATAAATAGCCTCAAGGTTGTTATTGTTTCCATCAGGCTACACTGTAGCATTAAGGGTAAAGAGGGGTGGGGATGGTGAGCCAGATTCTCAGCCTAAGCCCACTGGCCTTGCTCTCAGTATAAAGCAGTTTGAGGCACCATCCTCACTGGGAGATCACTAGTGGTGTGTGCACTGACAGCAGCTCCAGAGGGTGTTATGCCCGAGGCAGGTGCTATGCCTCTGGGATCCCTAGGGCAGCAGGTATTCAGATAGCCACTGCTGCACCATTTTGTGGACTCAGAGTGCATCTCTTTTCATGCCTGCCAGGTGGTACAGAGTGGGTCTTCACCTTGCCCTCATCATAGTCTCATCTGCTTCAGCTGTCTCCTTGCTGACCTGGGGGTGCTGGATTCCCCTGGTCCTTGCACATCAGCAATGCTGATGTCAGGCCACATTGGATCTGACTGGTGTCATTTGGGCACCACACCTCAATATTTGAACTCTTTCCTGAGAAGGCTAGCTATTTCTGTGCTGCTGACAGGGCTGGACTTAATGTGAGACACAGGATGCTGCATTCTCAGCTACCATCAATTAACAGTTAAGTGGATTGGCAACAACTAGGCATGATACTCTAGGTTTTTATCCCCTTTCCTCCTTTTAGCTGGATAGTTGGGAGGAAGATGCTGAACTCTCAGTGAAGAGTTGTAAAAGAATTACTTGTGGGTAGCACCCATGTAATTCTCCCTGAGCTGGCACAGTGGTAGAGATGCTATTTCTGACAGCACTCAAACGTATTCCCAAAGCACAATACCTACAGGTTTTGAACTTGAAGAAATCCATTAACAGGGCTGGTATGGGAGTTTCCTGGCTGTCACATTTTGTGTTATGTTTGCAAAAAAACTGTTAGAAAAATACATCCTTCTTGACAATAGAGTATTCCCAAAGCAAGATTTTGAGATGCTGTAAATGGGAAGGTCTGAGGTGCTATTTTTGCAGAGTAAGAACTCATATAAGCCTGAAAAGCTCTATTAAAAACAGTACAGATTTATTGATTTACACTAACTGATAATCTGTTCCTAAAGCTGCTTTTAAAATCAAAGTAATGTAGTTCTTATTGCTTCCCCTTGTCCGTCCTAACATTGTTACTTCTGTCCCTTGCTTAAGTGCTGACAGTTAAAAAATGTATTTGGAAAAGATGTTCAGAGGATTTTGAACATGATCCTGTTAATAGGAGCACTGTTCTACCAGTCTCAGCAATTACCCAATTTCTTCTTAGGGCAAATCTGCCATTTTATCCACTTAGGCACCAAATTACCACCTTGTGAAGAAATCTTTACTGTTTTCTCCCTGCCAAATAACACCCTGCATCTGAGGCAGCTCCAAGCAGGAGGTTCGGTGTTTGTCCTCTTCATTGCCGCAGAGGAAAAAAAAAATATGCAGAAGAAAAATCTCTCCTAATTTATCTGACCTGAGCAGGTCACAGAATCACAGAATCATCTAGGTTGGAAAAGACCTTGCAGATCATCCAGTCCAACCATTAACCTAGCACTGACAGTTCCCAACTACACCAGATCCCTCAGTGCTATGTCGACTCTACTGTTAAACAAGTCCAGGGATGGGAACTCCACCACTGCCCTGGGCAGCCTATTCCAACGCCTAACAACCCGTTCTGTGAAGAAATGCTTCCTAATATCCAGTCTAAACCTTCTCTGGCGCAACTTGAGTCAGAATAATTTCTAAGCAGCTGCAGCCTTGTAGCACAGTTCCTTCAGCAGAACCGAGCCTAGTGCAGTGCAGTCAGCCTGCCTGGTACTGACCATTCAGCATCTCTGTTGATATGTAAATCACACATCCTCCTCCTCAGCAGCCTGCCAGTGCCAGCAGCAATGATGTAACCGAGCTCCCAGCAAATCCTTTGTTTAAGCAATTGCTTCAGCTCTGTGGAAAAGCTGAGCTGCCTGGGCTGTGGGAGATGAACCGCATTTAACAGGAAACACAGGAGCTCCAAGAAATCATTTCTATTCGCCTCAGATGGGAAATTTTTCTCAGAGGTGCTTTCCTGATTTTCTTGGTTTTATTCTGTTTGTGCTGTTTGCAATTTGCACATGTCAAAGATGGACTGTTAGCCATCCAGGCTCCTGCTGTTCAAAGCTTTCCCTAGCCCCAGGATACAGCCCCTTTTCTTTCGCTACATCAGTGGGAGGCAAGAGAAGTAGCTTTAAGGATTCTACTTTGGCTCAGTAATTTATAGGGTGTTTACAGAAATGTAGGATACAGACAGACTGGTCCAGTGAGGGAATACCGCGGTGTCCAAATCTCATGAGAGGATCTGGTAAGCAGAACTGGAGTTTATCAGTCCAACCATTTGTTTTGTTTACAGTGGAGAAGACAAAACAGACTTCAGATTCCAAGTTTCCTCCATTCCTGTGGAGGTATTTTTTTTTTTGAATTTATTTACTAAGAAGACATCTGCTTCAAGTTCCACTTGGTATGTCCGCTGTGCAGAGGACATTAGCAAGCAGGTGTCATCAGCTTGGTAACAAGTGACAAGCAAACTGAACCTGGTCAGAGGGGGGGAGGTAGAAATCCACTGAATGTGCCAAAGGGAAAATAGGAAAATAGTTGACTAGAGAGGATGAGGGTGCTCTCTTGAACTTCCAAATATGAATATGCGTGTACCAGAAGGTTCAGTGAGCTAGCTGTCACCTGTAGTATGAAGCGCTGCAAATTGAGGGCTTGGCCCCCTTCTGATTATTTGTAAATTTGACACACTTGTAATCTAGCAAGAGATTTAATCCTATTAGTGGAGGTGTTCAGTTGACCATGAAGACCCTGATTTTCTGTCTTTGTGCTCTGAGCTCACTTTACACTGGTGTAAATGACTGAACAAAGCCTGGGGCTGCAGCCAATATGGTCTAAGAGGAGCTCTGGTGTTGTGGGTTCCCCAGCGCTTCAGGAAATCAAAGTGAAGTGAAAATAGGGCTCTTTTGCCTTGCTATGGTAGCATCACTCTGGAGATAGCCTTGGTTCCTACAGGCTATTGCCAAGATGCTTCACCAGTTCATATTAGTATGGTTGACTGATAGGTGATGAACAAGAGCTTCCGCATGCAGCTTTGGAGGGAGACTGGTAATGAAGGATGCATTTTTGCATACCCCAATGGGCAGAAAAGTCAGTCTCTTAGAAGTAAAACATGTATCAGCACAGGTGAGTGAAAAGGTGCCTGAGGGATATGTTGCTTCCTTCTTGCAAATTTAAATGCTTATAAGACTTCTTGTTTAATAGGTAGCTATTTAGAAACACATCCAATGGGGGCAAAGGAGCTTTAGAAAATGGTCGTAGAGCACCATATCCTCAGGTGGTCTAAATCCAATGTATGTGTGCCAAGCTAGAGGAGTTTATCTTAGTGTTTTGCACAGGTGGGGCATCAGTAAGGTTCAAAAGTTTGTTTGCTTGGTTATAAGAGTTATCCAGTTTGATTATTATTTCAACCTTGTCAAATAGGTCACCTGCATTTGCTTCCTACAGTTGATCTCGATTCTGAAGGGACTTACATAAAGTACCCTGCACTTGCTCTGCCAGGGGGTTGCTCACTGAGAAGTAAGGAAAGTAAGCAGTACTTTTTTGCTTGTCTGTGAATCTGTGCTGCTCTAAGAATTATCACAGGATGACTCCTAACAAAGATACTAGATCTTGGAAGTTACAAAAAAAACCCCAAACCCAAACATCTGTAGGAGGCCTTATTCACCTAGTTTAGTGTATTTGGCCAGATTCTCCCCCCTCTTACTCCAGCACTTACATAAAATTGGTAGACTGAAAAGTAAGTTTAAACAGGATTTGGCCCTTGAACACCAGTAATGTAATTCAATTATATAAGATAACCAACATTTATCTCATGGGGAGATGTTATAATATCCCTTCTGCTTTCTCTCCGTTTCTTTCTCCCCTAGAATAAGAAAGGATGTGGATATTTAAGTATGAAAGTTAACAGTGCATGAGGTTTGGATGCTTTTTTATTTTTTTGGTATCTGCCACGAAGAAAGGAAGGGTGGGGGAGGGCTGTAAATGATATACTAAATGCAAATTAAGTCTTGTTTATTTGTCTGATGTAATGGAATGAAAAGAAAGCAGTGGGAAAAGGAGCCAAGTCATTTTCTTATAGTCTGCAGGAGGGAAGTTTAGTGCATCTGGAAGGCAGCAGTGCAGAGAAAGAGTATTTGTAATTGAACTGGCATATGGCAAAAGAAGTATTATGGAAAATCTGCGTCAAAATAAGGGTGGTGTCAAATTGGGTTTAACTTCAGTAATCACAGGTGCCAAATGGATGGATTTAAGTTTGAAGTTTAGAATTGTTGTGATTACTGTGGTTATTCTGAGTTCCTTTCTCAGATTGTCCCAGCAGGCAGCATAAAAGATTAAAAATTTTAATGTAAGGACACTGACAGAGACACACAGACTCTGCTGCAGGAATTTAGAGCGGGAAGTTCAGGAAATATTGATGAAGTGGAGAATTACTTGCGATTCAGTTCAACATAGGACACTATTAAGTTTTCCAGCCCTCAAAAGCTGGGTGGCAATTTGCATAAATGGATTTACACCTCAACAAAACAGGATTACTTTGGCTAAGCATACCTTTTAATTTAGGAGGAAAAAGAGCACCTTCCAAAACAAGCGATTAGTCAAGCTTAAGAATACTTTAGGTACCTCATGCTTGGTTAAGTTATTCAAGGGTGAGTGGGACCAAAATCCAGGGAGAGCAAGTGCATTTGGAGAACAGTGTCAAAGCAATCTTGGTGTTGGATGCAGGAGATAATGCTGCATCCTCAGAAGCACGTTACCAGTGCAGCTCAGATACATTACAAAAGAAGCTTGTGTTATTGTCCTCAATGGATAGGAAATCAAAGTGGCCAAATGCCCTTTTCTCATTGGCCTGTCTTTGCCTTATGCCCTCAGTCTGCTCAGCTTGTCGAGGTCACCCAGCAGGTATGACAGCTAAGAGATAACTTTAGCATTCCCCTTCCCTCCCCTCCCCAGTTGAGTGATCCTTTCCTACACCTTTCTTACTTCCCCCACTGACATAGCCTTGTTCCCCACAATACTTGGAAGGTTTATTTCTATTTTTCCTTGTCAATTATACTAAACTCCCAATTGTGCTGTGCTTAACTGCTACACTATGTCCATACCTGTTCAAAATTGCCTTTCCTGGACAAAACGTGTAGGCAAATTTAATTTATCAAAGTAAGGACTTTGGGGAAAGCGCAATTAATCTTCACTTATCCCTGGAGAACTGTGAGATGGAAATGAGTCTGTAGGTGTGAACAGCTGAAATAACATGATTTTTTTCACATCTCCAAAATGAACAAAGTATTCCTTGTGGGAAAGAGATGTGCATGGAGAGTAATACAAGATGAAAGAAAAGGGCAGCAAACAGGCTGGTGACCTAAGACTTGGGGTCATTACTTGCCCTGTGTGTAGCTAGGTAGGAGAGCCTCTTTCTACATTAGTCTGTCACAGGGATCATAAAAGTTTGAAAGAGCAAGAGAAAAGAGGAGGGAATTAGCTAAAGTGGAGTCAGTAGTGCTTTTTCAGCATCCTTTGCAAACATCGAAACTTACTGTTTATTATACAAGAGTACAGGAAGATGCTTTTCAAGCTTTTTTTCTGGTTAGATAAATGGCCTTATCTGTTCCTGGGAGCACCTGGATGCACGGGGAATATCCTGACCCTCCTGGTCAAGTCTGCTGGCAGGGGGGATGGTTGAATGTCTGTGCTCCACCTGCCCCAGGTGCACAGGCTGTTGTTCACCCACAAGGGGTGGTTAGAGGATACACTGCTCAGTGTCTTCATCCTTGCATTTTCATGATAGATCTCTGGAACTTTGTTTGCATCAGTCCTCCTTAGTGCTGTGTAGATTAGAATGTAGCAGTGGATGGTGAGGAACAAGCTGGGTTATGTTATCTTCAGTGAGAGAGTGAAATGCTTTATTTTAGCTAAATTCAGCCAATTTAGTGTCTGTGCTTTGCTGGCCAAAGAGCAAACTGGCTGAAGCCCATCCAGACAAGATTCTGGCCTGTAGTAGGGTCACGGAAGGGATCTCGACCTATTCTCAGTGTGCACTTGTCACAGTGGGACAGGCTTTGTTCCTTGCTTTGCCCAAGAGGTTCAGAGTCTGTGACAGGCAGTCCCAAGGGACTGCTGTGGCCATCTGCTTCTGGTGAACTGGGTCTCAGTACACTAATCCATCCCTTTGTAGCCTGTGAATTTGGGCTTTATTGTCTTGTGTTCTGCTTAGGGAACATCAAGGCAAGGGCAGGGGGGGAAGTGGCAGGCCGTTGCTTGTTAGTACACTTTCCCCCACACACACACACACACATTTGGGGTGCAAATTTGCAGTATTGACTTGGATTTGCAAAACTGCAGATAGTTTGGGGCATGAGCTCCTTTTACCTCGAGCGCTGAGGCACCAGCTAGGATCAGTCAGGTGCCCTGCGTGCTTCCTAGATGCAATACCTCGGTGTAACTTTACATCAAGGGCCCTCACATTTGGAAGCTGCCTTCCCCAGTTGCCCAGTCATGCCTGAATCACTCAACACTGAAGAAATGTCAATAGTGCTGTTCTCTCTCTTATTTCTCTGGTCATGGTTGGGTGACCACAAAGGTGGTAACTTTTACCCATATAGATACTTATATATATATATATATACACACATAGATATGTGCGTATGTGTGTGGGTTTTTAATTAGTTTGTGTAAATCTTCCCTGAAGTGTGTTGGGAAGAGGATGCATTTTGTACTGCTAAAAATAAATACATATGAAATTTGTATTTATTTCTCTTAGGGAAAAATTCATGTGTTAAATTTTAGTGCAAAAAGATAAATGGAATTTGATTTAAAAAAACATAACTCTGCAAGTATACTGTTTTTAATTATTTTGATACATTCATGGAGCTTTTTTCAAATGCTTTAAATCCTAACATGAGTCATTAGAACCACTAGTGATTTCTGTAGACAGTGAAGCACTTCCCTATAGGAACTAATTTGAATAGCTGCTTTAACATCTTGTCCTTGAAGATCTGATGGTAAAACCATTTCATCATTTCCTCTGTTATATTGTAAAATTATATGTTCTTTCAAGATGTGAAATTATCTTTGTGTACATGTGTGTAAGTGTATAAGCATACATATACATGTACAGCTCTGCAGACATGCACTTTTACATATTTTCAGATAGCTCTTTATAGGATTAGCTTGGACTGTGGAATGAGACAGCTGAATCATCAGACTACACTATATATTCTTCTTGCAGAGCTCTCAAAAGCTAGGTGACTTCTTCAGCAGGTCAAATAACTTGTTGGAAGTAAGTACTTCCCAAATGTTCATGGTTTCCATTGCCTAATTTGTCAGTGTATGGTGCACTGCTAGCAATGGCCTGCCCATGAGTCTTTTATGTCAGAAATATCAGCTCAGAAAAAGGTTGATGTTGAGCTTTGATTTATCTTTTGTGCAAATAGGCATTTTACTTAATATTTTACTAAACAATAATCTGCATTTTTGTGAATAAAACTTATTCCAACCAGGAGGACTGTGGGTGAAAGTAAAATTTACAAGACCTGGTTTGCATGGATAAGAGTGGCCATAGAAGTTATATCCAGAAAAGCTGAACAGTGTAAGTTTGTAGGAATAGCCTGAGTGGAGCTGGGAAGACGTGGTATGGAGTCACTCTTGTTGTAATGGAGAGCACATGGGT
This sequence comes from Athene noctua, assembly GCF_965140245.1. Classification (NCBI taxonomy): domain Eukaryota; kingdom Metazoa; phylum Chordata; class Aves; order Strigiformes; family Strigidae; genus Athene; species Athene noctua. The sequence goes on along the minus strand of NC_134047.1, from coordinate 10,504,100 downwards.
TGAGAAACCCAGGATGAGGGAATTAAACTGGAAGCAGTACATAGCAAGAATAGGAGTCTGGGAAGATCAGTCCATCCTAGGGACAGGAGGGAATTGCACAAGTCACAAACATGCACACAGGGTTATATACAATCATGGGTTATTAGGCAACATTGCAAAAGCAAAATGCTAAAAGAATTGGTACAAAAAGTGTGATAAAATATGCATTAACATGATGAAATATGTATTGGAATGAATACTAAGTGGGATAAGCATGACTCTCAACTGAACAAATCTGGCAGACTACAACTTTGGCTTATGAAGAAGCCCCATTGCATGTTAGCCCAATACAGATGTTGGAGAGTTTCCATGGTGTGTCTTACTGCACAAAACACTCCTCTATGCTGAGAGTATGCTTTAAAGGGGAATTTAGCACCTTTTGATTTCCCCTTCAAAAGAAAGGCAGGCAGGGAACTGTCATGGCCTCCTGGGAAAGGACAGAATGCTTCAAGCCACAGGGATGTCCAGCCTGGAAGTGAAGTATGTTGCATGCGTGCACATGGCAATATTCTTTTCTAGCACAGTCTTTTACAGAAAGAAGGGAGTCGAGATGAAATACTTTCTGTAACACTTTCCCATTCCAACACATTGAGAGAACACTGTAGAAAAAAGGAGGCAGACCCCAAAAGGAGAAGCCTTGGGCCCGCTTCTACTCTGATTTATGTCATCTTCAGTTTTCTAAAGGCATTTGAATTGCACAGGGCATAACAAAGGCAATCACTTAGAATCCTGCAAGACACTGCGATTCTGGGAGTGCAATGCAACTCCAATGCTAAGGTCTCTTATTACCAGCTCTTCAGAGTGATGTTAAGGCATGCAAAGGTCTCTAGCACAGTGGCCACAGTGATTCGGAGGACTATGAATCCCCTGAATATATCTCCACCAAATAAGATCTCTTTGGGAATGAAACTCCAAGGCTCCTATGATCATGTTTCTTAGTAGCTGTTTATGGGTTTGGCCATAATACTATTGTAACTATTACTATTAATCATATTACTATCACATTCCTGCAAAGCATCAGGGAAGGTTTTCCAGACAGATTAATCACTAATTAATCTGTAATCTGGCTTTGATCACTCATTCCTTTTGAATGCTGGTAGGTGGAGTTTACATGCCAAGATTTTCTGAATAATGAAGATACTGCCTCTAAGGATTCTTTGGAATTAATTTTTCAAATTTGGATGTAATATGTAAGCTAGGCTCCCGTAGTTGTTTTTTCTCCCAATTTAACATCAAGAAGAAGGGACTGTGGCAAATTGTATAATATGTGGGCCTCCAAATGCTTCTACTGAGTTAAAAAGCAACATTCTCTAGGCTTTTGGAGAAAGTTGGAGAAGACAGGTAAAAGTATTTGCAATCATGAAGGCAGATGGAGTGTTATCAGAGGAGTTTGAACAAGTGGCTCTTGAAAGTGACTGACAAAGCTTCAATCTCTAATCCTTCTACACTGTGGTTTACAGCACTGAAACCTTTTGCAAGGTCAGCAGCATCTGACACCAAATATCCAGCAAATAATTATGGTCAGCTTTGACACAGCAAAGTATGAATCTTGTTTCTGGTGAGGCATAAATGTCAGAATACTGTCTGCATAATAGCCAAAGGCTGTGTAAATTGTAATTAAAAGCATTTAATTTAAGTTAATCTTCATTAGAAACATAATTACGTCCACACACAAAATGCTTCAATGTAATTGTCACAGTTGTAAATAACTAGTTATATCAACCAGCTTTTCTTCAGGATAAACTGGCTAAGAGATTATCAACTGTTTTAGAGCAAAATCAGAGGGTGTCTATTAGTGTATCTGTAAAGCATGCATCCATGAAATTAGACTGAACTTGCCATCATTGCCCCTGCAGGTCCTCCCAAGAGGTACCAGCTCACACATCCCCCATGGCTCCAAATAAGCTGTTGTGGAGAGATGAGAGGATTCTCTCTTGGCAGTTCAGTAATTTATTAGAATTGATTGTAGAGGATCAGAGTAACTGATCCTCCCCGATAAAAAAGGGTCAGACTTGACTTTCCAAGGGGTGTTGTAGTCTACAATGGCACTGCCTTCAGCCTTGTCCCTGTCTTGTAAGCATGAGAGTATATGGGAAAAATTTACCTTCCATAAAGTTGTAATCTTCTAATCAGATTATCAATGAAATTTATATATGGACTTTGCTGTACTGACACCCACAGGAGAACTACATGTTGCAGAAGCCTGGAGATATATGCTATCAGCAACATTCCTCTGGTGGAGAGAGACTGAAGTCTTCCACTGGTCAAGTGGCATCCACCCAACAGGGTATTGTAATTCCTTCCTTCAGGTCTCTTGACTGCTATGGGGATTTAGGGCCTGATCCAACACATGTTAAACTCAATAGGGAATTTTCCTACTGAGCTCTGTGTGATCAGGATTGCATCTGCTATAGAGAAGTGAAGAATGTAATACATGTTGGATTCTGCTGAGAGAGACCTGACCTGAATCCAAAGAGGTTGAGTGTAGCTACTGCAAGACTTAGTTTAGAAAAGGAATCATTTAGTCTTCTTCACTGCCTCAGGAAACAATGCCATGAATGCACGTAAGAAATTAAATAGCACTTGGGAGATGAGTAAAAATAGTCTTATAAGTGGACATGAATGCTTGAAATGGATGTCCTAACAACATAGTTTAAAAGTAGAAGGAGCTGTTAACTGTTGTCAGTGCTCTTCCCAAATAATCTGCACTGTTACTGCTAATTGGCATAAATCTTGCTCATAATACCCATAGCAGAGATTTGCACTGAATCCATTGCTAATCCTATAAACTGGTGAGTTTGATAAAGTGGGTTGCTCTGGGCATTGCTAATTTTATTTTCATGCTTCCACTTGCTATCATTCATTAACCCCCAAATGGCAAGCTGGTCTGTGTACACAAACAAGAGAGCAATAGTCATCTTATTAGTGGCTATAACCATGAGTGGGAAATGACAATAAAATGAATACATATACAAATACAAATAGCATGCCTTTTCTTGTGTGTTGGTATGATGCTACCTGCTAAAAAAAGGGACAGGTTCTCATCAGCACATGCAAAATTAAATCTAGTACAAAGAAATCTTATATTGAATGGCATTATTGTTCACATGGCTTACTACTATACCCTAGGCACCACAATATGTAATATTACTGCTCTTTGTATCTCATTGTCTTGTTCATTTAAAAATACATGTCACACGCTTTAAATTCTGCACCACATACAGTTATTAGAGCAGCCGTCACACATTGATTGCATACCTAGGGCTCGAACCTGCCCATGGGTCTCACTGGGTGTAGTACTAACCAGGGTAAATTCAAAGACCAACCTCTGGCATTACAGTGGATGAGACATCCCTCATCAGTGTTAGAGGAGATGCAAAGGACTGAATAAGCATTCCTAGGGTCTCTTTAGACATATCTGTTTAAGGCAGAATCAGAGTATACCACTGGAAGGGCTTGCAATATTGATGCTTTATTTTTATAAATTTTTGTATAGGTGAGCTGGGCACCTGAAAGAGGATTACAAAAACAAAGGCTCGGGCCATAATATGAGACTTTCCAGATTTCCATTTACATTCCGAAGAGAAGAAAAATCTGTTCAGGATCTGATCAGGCCAGAACCACTGGCCTAAATTTTACATCTAGTAGCTAGAATAACATAAAAATCCACTTTTTCTTATGAGTCAGTGTCTTATTGTGATATAATACCTCGTTATATGACCACCTGGTAGTCCTTAAATAATTGTATATGGATGCAGTCTGGGTTTGCTTCTAGTAAAGGACATTTGGATGCAAATTAGTATCTCACTAAACTAGTAGTAACCAGAAGAGTCTGGTTTGCATATGACTACCAGGAAGCTCTGCATTGGAGAGGTGCCCACTGTTCTCCCAGTAACACGTGGCTCCTGAGCAGCATGGTCCTGTGCTCGGCACGAGCCCCATGCAAAACACACTGTGTGTGCCAAAGCACTGATTTCCATGATCAGAACTCAGCCGAATAAATGACTTAATGCGACTAGAGGTGACTGGATCTACAGAACCAGATCAGGTAACTAGGCAAAATGGACAGCATAAGAAAATTTCATACTTTCCTAGGTATTACAAAAAAGTGAAAAGCTGTTGTAGAGAAAAATACATCAATTGTTATCAAAGTCTAATTTTCTTCTAGGCAACCAGAGCTAGTTTCTTCTTTTATCCAAGAAGCTTCCTTGGAACAAAAACAATACAGTGGTGTGGATTATGTATTTTCTTGATTTCTCTTGAGGAAAGAAACAAAATATTTATTCTGGACTATAAAGGAAAAACAATGTCAAGTTTTTAGTATTACTTCAGCATGTTTGAGTTCAAGACAGCACAGAAAAAGCCAAATGTTTGTTAAATCCTTCTAGTGTGCAAGTATCATGCTAGATTTGATGTTCCAAAAATTGACTGCACCAGCATGCTAATTGCCAGGATATGATTTTTAAAACTTTTTTTAAAGGATGCTCATGTGTTGCCTTATTTGGTCACAGATGCTTTACTGTCTCTTGGTACAAAGGAAAAAATAAGGGAAAGAAAAAGGGCAGTTGGTTTAGTACAGTGACATTTTGGTGAACTCTAGCACCACATTCCCTATGGAAATATATATATTCTGGACCGAACAGTATTTCTTCAGAGGCACCAATGAAAATATAGCACTGGCCTTGTTACAATTACCTCTCTTCACTTACTCCTGCTATTCCATGCTTCAGAGATGCTGTGTTTCTATAGTTCTTATTGAACCCAACTGGAATTGCAGACATTCAATGTTTCTTAAAAAAGCTCAGCCCACACTGTCTGCGCTAGATGTTTATTAGTGCTGGAACAAATTGAAAGCATACCACTGTGGGTATAGAAAAGATCTCCACAGGAGAGGCTGATAGTGCTGGATTACCTGTCAAAAATGATCTGAGATGAGCAGGAAAGGGAGCAAAGGGAAGCTATAAAACATTTGAGGGGGGAAAATATAAATGCAAAGTTTTAGAAGTGCTGTCAGTATAATCAGGGAGTAAAGTCAGATTGATGCTTTGTATAATTCTTCTGACTTCAGTAGATCTGTAACAAGAGGCTTGTATGCCAATACAGTTTTGGCCCTTTTGTTTACATTTTTTCCATAAGCGTATGTTCAGTCTTTATACAGTGTCTACATATGAGCTTATGTAGGAGCAGCATTTGCATCATGAACAGACAGCAAGTCTTGTTTCTTTCTTGGCATCCACAACAAAATTAAAAAACGCCAAACCCACAACAACAAAACAAATAAACAAAACACCTGCATCTTTTAACTGATATTAAGGTATCAGCCTTTGTAGTTGCAAAGTTACTGATCTCCACTGTCACAGTGAGGACTCCCAATTGGTGTTTTGACCCAGGGTTGTTGGGTGCATAAGTCAGATCAGAAAATGACTCAAAATCTGCTAGGAACAAGAAATACTTCTTTTCTGCAGAGGTGAGGAAGGGTTGGGGGAGGAAAGCATCAATATCTACCCCTGTAAAGATGAAGACTACCGCAGGGTGCTATCTGTGCTCATTATTGCCTCACACCAGAGTGCCACTGAGAATGAATAGCTGAGTCCAGTTCCTGTCAGCAGCAGCAGCAGAGGAAAGCCCTGCATGGGCAGATGCCAGGCTCGTGTTCTTCACAGCAACAGAAAGGATCCCTTTATCACTGAAATGACAGTCAATCTAGAGGGGTGAGGGCTGGGGAAGGGATGGAGAGTGAAGGCTAGGTGAAAAGCTGAGGAACTCATGCAGCAATGGGGAAAGGAGGAAAAAAACCAGATGTGTTATTTCTCTGGTTCAGGTAAGTAAAGCAGTACTCAATTATCCCCAAGGCCAGTGCAGAAAGGGAGTATAAATGTGTACAACCATCTGCAGCTGGCTGATGTGTGAGCTCATATAGTCACCTCTGCACATGTAGAAGAGAAATTTGCTATTTCTTAAAGACTGGGAAAGAAACAGATACAGTTATGCCTGTAAGTCTCTGGCTGTCTCATGTTTCTCTCATCATATATCTCTTGGGGGAATCTCATAGCAATTAGTTTCTAATTACTTCAGTAGTCTACAACTCATTTTATGAGAAATGCCATCCAAATATGATGGCTCTTGCATGTTTCACAGAAGCAGAAATTAATTGCATCATAATTTTTAAAACTCCTCCTCCTTCTGTTCCCCCTTCTCCCATCACATAATACTTTATATTTAAAAAAGAAAGGTAACGTATTAAAAAGGAATGTTTGGGGTTTTTTAATCGGGTACTCTTTGCCGCTGCTCAATGGCAAAGGTTCACCCTAATTAATAAATAATATTTATTATAATGATGTAATTTGAATGATACTCCCTAAAACTAGTATGGACCCTTTAATACTTCTCCCAGGTGCTATTTCATTGGGGCAAGAAGGCTTTAACCTTCTGCCTTTTGGAATCCCCCTAGTAAATCAACTGCATCTTGGGATCATCTCCGAATGAAATTTGCTTGCTACACAGCAGCAAGGAGACGTGATAGGATTATAAAACAGGACTATTTTTCACTGCAGAAATGCTTGAACTCACTCCAGACAATTATGTAGCCTGCCATTTTACACATCATCTATTTCAGTATTCCTGCATCAATTATTCCATTAGCATTACTGCATACTAAGCTAGAACTTGTCATTGGTCCTGTAGACATGGAAGGGTCAGGATATATTTCAAATTAAAAAAAAAAAAAAAGAAAAAAAAAAGGCATTTTCATGTGGGAGGCTTTGGAACATTAATTTCAGTACCTTCGCTACATGTTTTGTACAAAGTATTTTTATTTCACAGCCTGCTTAACATTGTTAATTTCTACCTTAATATGGTTTAGCTCAGGACGTAATGTTGAATTTTTCATTACTCTGTTAGATGTCAGATGAATTGAAAAGACCCGCTAATTAGAAAAAAATTAATAGTTTTATTCAAAGATTAACAGAAATTAGGTTGAAAACAAAATTGTTCTGATAGGGAGGGCATGTGCATTTGCTGTAAATTCAGGAAATCTCCCAAAACACAAAGAACATGTTCAGAATTATAATTAAGGAAGAAATTTTAACTCCCTGAAAGAACAGCTTGATGGCAATTGTTACTTTCGTTTAGATTTAATGTAGCATCTGTTACAATTTAATTTTTAAGGGACACCATTTTTAATTACCATTAATCTCCAGAATTAACAGTGCAGTAAAGATCCTTGCAAGCATTGAAATGTAACTAGTCAAAATGCCTTTAGAGCCTTTACAGAATATTTTAGCAACTGAGCAACAGCTTTGATGCTATGAGCAGGGTGAAATGCAAAGCCGGCGTTAATAAGATACAGAAACAGTTGCATCTTCTCCAAGCATTAGGCTGACTTGGATCCATAGGCTGCAAATGAAGTTTCGCTGTTGGAGGACAGGACAGTTTGTTCATTGTCAGGTTTGGACGTGCATATTAGGAAGGATGACTTGAAGGCTGAATACTTCATACTTGTGTCTTTTTGCCATTAAGGTTGATAGCATGAAGTAAAAATGTTAGCTTTTTGACATCTCCTTTGATGAGAAAGTGTTTTGGATTTTGCAGATGTTGAATAAAGTGGATGGGGACCTGTACAAAATATAAGCTCAATGACACATCCAAGAATTAGTTAATAGAAGAAGTATCTTTAGATATGATAAAAATAGCATAGATGTTTGAAAATCTCTGTAGTTGGAGACCTAGACCCTGCATAAAACCAGTGCAGACTGAGATACAAATATGTGCGTAAGCTGAATTGTCAGAATAGTCTTTTCTGGTCAGAAAAGGTTTTTAATTACAACTGAGTGAGAGTGCATCTTTCCCAGAAAAAAATTGTGGTAATACATTGTCATAATCCTAATTAACATATGTTGTCTACCACAAACACCAAGGAAGACAAGGTTATCCATAGTGAAGTGTGTAGTGTGCTGCTGTGCTAGGATAGACACGGTCAGTTCGGAATGTGCTGCCTTCAAAGTCAGCGCTGATGCCTGACTTAAACTGCAGTGTCCTCAAGCTCTCCTGATGTACTGATAATAACAGCAAATCTGACACTGATTTTTCCCTAGCACTTGTTTTGGAAGGAAGTTACTGATGTCAGCCAGACTCAGGACAATGTCAGATAACTACATTTCTTAAAGAGAGGCTGCCAGAGTGAGTAGAACGCATCCACTTGTTACATGGAAACCAAATCTGTTCATATTTAATATAATTTCATTTGTCACCATGGCTGATTATTGAAGACAGAATTTCCTTTCTTATGTCTCTTCATACCACATCGCAGAGAGGCTGTAGGAACAAATCCTGCTATTTCGTACAACTGTGTAATCCTCTTCATTTTGCCAGAACTTTATTCTGCCCAAAAGCACTGTGCAGGCATGCTGCCCTCTGCTTCCATGGCTACAGGCTGGGCAGTAGTTAGGCAGCATGGGTGGGTTGCAAGATGGTGGACTTATCCTTGGAAAATGGAAATGCATGCATAAATCAGTTTTGTCCCCCTGTGAGGGTTCATCTTTGGCTACTGCCAGTGCTGTACTGGGCTGAAGTCCATAACTGTACCCAGGTGGGTGAAAGTACAAAGGGAGCTTTTTGGTAGCTGGCCAATGTACTGTCCTTTGAAATGTTTGGGCTGAGAATTAAGTTCTTGATGCATCCAACCATGAAATAATTAAGTGGAGGAAGTATTTTTACATAATGCTGGCTGATAAGAGAAAAGGAGGAGCAGGAGCCAGGAACACTTATAAGACATTGAGGAGGGAAAGACTCTCCCAGGCCACCTTTCTAGTGAGTAAGGAAAGCAGAGATGTCAACTTAGTCTTTTAAGCAGACAACACACACTGCACGTGGGGATGAGAGCAGTTCTCACAGCTGTCATTTTACTTCCTCCCTTTCCCACCATCTTTCCCAGCCAAAAGTCAGCAGACAGAGGGGTGGCAGTGGGGACACTGGTTCTGACCTTCTCATACACCAGGCAGGTGCTCTGGCGTGGAGTACAGAGGTCTTCCTTGGAGAGAAACAGGGACCAGCTGTGAGACAAAGGCAGGGTGTGGCTATTTGGTCTCCTCCAGTCCTTTAGAGCTTTCTTACAAGAGTAAATGCTTGGTGTAGCTTTTCACCCTTCTGGGCCTGTTGATCAGCTCGTGGTAATATTCTTTCTGTGCTTCCTGAAGATGGAGGGGATTGCTTTCAGGCACATCATCAAACCATTCAATCCTGGTACAAGGTGTTTTGTTTGTTTGTGTTTTAACCAGGGTGAGAATCTATTTACCAATGCCTCCGCATCACCATCAGTACCACTGTTATAGTTAAAGAAAAGCTCACACAAAGATGAACAAGAGCTTTTCTCTTTTATGAAGATATGTACAATAGGATCAGCAACAGGTACAGATTTTAGGAGCTTGTTGCTGGGAATCCCATTAACTGGAAATTCCAGGCCATTGGTTCTTCAGCCTGACCTTGAGTAGGTTGATAGGCTCCCTGTGCCCCTCCTTTCAAGACTCCAATTTCAAGTAGTGTTGCTTGACCTTGGTCGTATAGTCATGCTACTTCCAAAGTCTGATTCTCTTTTGTAGTCCAGAATTACTGTTTCCTCTCAAGAGTGATGAGGGGGACAATTAGGAAGAGTGGTTTGACAGTTCTCTGAATTCTGAAGTGCTACCTGTTTGTGAGCAATTTGTGCTGGGTATCTTTTCTTTCATAGTTTAATCTGTCACCTAGAACTTCTGGTTTTATGGTTTTCTGACTGCAGAAAGGGTAATCTTTTATATATTGGTGTTGATGGCTGTGCTCCTTATGCCCCAAATTGCACAGCACATTTATCCTCAGCCTAACACCCTCATGAATGCAAGAACAAGCCTTTCTTCTGGGTAAAAAGAATCAACAGCCTGAATATCTGTTTCATAGTCCCTTCCATATGTATAGGGAATGGGGATAACAACTAACCTTTCTTCCAGAGGCTAATTGGATTTCACACAGTTTGGAAGCACCACTAATTCACGAGATACATTAAATTCAGCTTTAACATTTCTGCTGGGTAGCTTGGCTATTGACCTTCCTCTCCCTTGCTTTTTATTCTATTCTATTTCAAACTTAACCATTTCCAATAGTTAAATAAACAGTGCTGCAGCCTTTTTGAAAGCAGCATTTCTTCATGCGTGAACTCTTAGAAGCTGCTGTGCACATATACGCATGAATATTTCTTATTCCACTTAAATAAGCATCAAAAATGTTTATTACAGAAATAATGCATATTGGTCAGAAGCTGGTGTCCCTACTCTGGTTTAGTCACATTATAACAAAATAGTCCAAGTAGACATAAAGCACTCATAATCAACCTACTGTACTTATACAGGCAAATTAAGAGGATCTGCATTTTTCATCAATAAAAAGGTGCAAAAATTCCCTCTTTCATCAAAGAAGACTCTTGATCATCTGACTTGCATGGAATTTTCTCTTCTGAAGGTGAGAAAGGAAGAAAAAATCTCTACAGAAGAGTGGAATTTGATTGTGTCAATCAAACTATGTAGGCTTAAATGTAAGCCATGGCTGTCCATGAATACAATAGAAACCCGAGATCTCTGAATAATGTTTTAAAGAATGGAAATCTCACTGCATGTTTCTATTGAGAGGTCAAATTATGGTCCCTGAAACCTAGATGGTAGAGATGATTTTTCCTACCCTTCATGATGGCTCACTGCAAACACAGTAGTGAGGGGACAGCATGACCCTGGTCTTGCCAGGTTTCTACATGTATGTTTGGTGGCATAGGAGAACAGAGATGGAACAGCAGATGACAGAATTCCCTTCCCTTACTGACAGGTACCTCAGAGAGGGGCTCCCCAAAGTGTAATTGCACATACTTCCATGGCATGGGTTGGGCATGCAGGAGCACGCCTGATCCATTTTTGAATGTCAACATACGTGCTTTTTCTGCTCATCTTTCTATTGCTTATCCATTTTAAGCCCTGTTTTTTCATAAAAGTTATTCTCTTTCTGTGAATGCAAATGTGGAATCTATTGAGTGGGTGTGTGCATACTTTAGAGAAATAATTGAATCCAAACATGTTCTTTTTGAATGCAGGAAACCAGAATCTAATAAAAAGTAAATCAATTCAGTGTCTGCTTTGGGCTTGTAGTCTTCAGACTGTTAAAAATAATGTATTAAGTGCTGTGCATTCCAATATCAACATCTTTATTTTCCATCATATCCTCTTAACCCCTTAAGGCTTCTGAAATCTTTTTCTTTCGGGACATGTGATGAAGAGCTTGTCAGAGGAGAGAAAGCAGTTCATTTAAAGTCCACTCTGTATGTTCATTAATTCCCAATATCGGCTCTAGTGCACAATCTTACTGAGTCTTCCTGTTGACAAGTCTGTATGTGTTTAGTTTCTGTACTGTGCTTAATTGACTGGAAATACACAACTTATTAATTGTAAAGCACAGTTGCCTTTGTGATTTAGGACTTTGGTTTCCCAGCCCTGAAATGAATGTACCACTGCCAATTTGACTTGGAGTACAGGTACTGGAGTATAAATAAGTCCATCAGACTTCTGGTTTGACTTAAAACAGAGTTTAAACAGTTTTTAGTTACACTTTCATCTCAGTTAACTCTCAGTGCCTGTCCAGCTGCTAGTCTGACTTCCTTAGCTTCATCTAGCATCTAGTGCTGAAAGGACATGAGCAGGCATCTAAAATATAATACGTTCATTGTCTTTAGCTAACAGATGGTCAGATGTGTTCAATTTTATAGCATTTATCAAAACAACTTAGAAAATAAGAGTATGTCTTGATTCAGGTCTGCTCTTGATAGGCTTTATGTGTGTGTGGCATGCAAATTGTCTTCTGTGGTCTTTTTGGCCTTAAAGGAAGTTGTTTCTGAGGACAATTTTTCCCCTGTTCTGAACTCTAGAAGCCTGCATGCTGTAGAAGTATGATGATTTGAAGAAAGCAAATAGACATCTGTTTTCTTTGAGCATAACTGTTAGATCTGCAGAAACTTAGGGAACAGTTTGAAGCTACCTATGTACTGGTATCACTTTCTGTTCTGATGTCTAAATTGTTAGAGAGGAGGGATATTACAGAGAGAACAGTTAACGAAGTCATTATGACTAAGGGAGAGAGGAGCAGAGGAAGAAGCCTTGCACTGCCCTCATGTATCCTAAGACTTGCACAGAGTCAAGCAGTTGGTTAAAGATGACAGTCCCCAAGATGGAAGATGTTCAGCTCCCACATTGAACCTGTGGTGGTGTTATTCCAAATCTCCTTTGCCAGATCTCTGCTGGCCATTCAGGCAGAGGTCTTTCCTCATTCCATGACATAAGGAAGAGATGGAAAATCTGGAAGCAGGACTATGCACATAAATCACTGTTCTGAATATAGCTACAGTGTCTGATTGTTTATCATCAGCTTCACTTGTCTCCATCAGCTAAAAATAGGAACCTCTGATAAAGACATTTCTCAGAAAGGTGAAAAAGCCTGTTCATTTAACCCTCCTCATGATGTATTCCTCTTCAGAGACATGCTCTGTCATCTTGGCAAACAGTGATGGCCAATCCAGGCTACCAGAGACCTCCTGCTAAAGTGGCAGCTGCAAGAGCTGCAGAGCTCAATCCAGCAGTGAAAGCAACGGAAATGTGGCTGGAGCCTGCTACTGCTATGATGATGTTTGTATGTGTCATTGTAGAGAGTGACAGTGAGGGCAGCCCATCAGCCACGCAGACACAGCAAACTCTGTCGTGTTGCAGGTTATGAAAGGGAACAAAAGCAGCTAGTTAATCATAACACCCTGTTAAATCACCCGGTAGGTGATTCAGACTAAGGCTTAAATCTTCAGGCTTCTGATTTCTAATTCTTTTAAATAACTTTATTAATGAATTACAATTTTTAAATGCTGCTGCTGCTGCCTCCTGGAGGATGGTAGAAAAAGCCAGTTATTCATAGCTGTGCAGGTATATATCCTGCATAATTACTGCTCCTTTTCCAGGTGAATTCAGAATATTTGTAGCATCACAGGTATTTCAGCAACTGTGAGCTCACATCCAGAGAGATGCTTGAGGCAAGCTCCATTTCATCAAAATCCTGAAGAATGCTTAGTTCTACAACTACTCTATTAAAATGAACAAGAAGGCTCAGCATCTCTCAGAAGGCCATATCTTTCCTTTCTGCAATTAAAATTGCTGCAGCAGACACTAATGGACTGTCACTGCAGAAATCCCCTCTTGGAAATCCTAGCTGTATTGTCCTCTCAGGGGTAGTTTTTCTAATATAAGCAGAGAAGGATTTCATTCAATAAGAAAAGAAACCACGCTTAATGAAAACCTAAGGAATTGCAAACAGTTTTGTACTCCCTAAAATCTCTGTTAATCTCTACCAATTTCTATTTCTTCCATAATATAAAGTTTTTTTAAAAATCAAACCTTGACATAAAGAAAAATGTTACCATCAAATCTATTAGAAATAATTACTTTGTAATAAATTTGTGTCTTATCAACTAGAGTGTGAAGATTTAATTTCCTTCATTGGAATTGCTTAAGCTACAGGAATTGGAGAGAAAACATTTCATGCAGTATGATCCTTTTTAAATCAATATTGTCTTTTTAATCCTGAATTTCAAATTAAATATTATCCTTCTTTAAACAAAGGCATGCACGTATATCTTGTAAATCAATTCTATTTATCCTGTCTACTGTAATTATATAAACAAGCTTAATTTTTGCTATAAATAAAAAAGCTTGTAGACTTAAAAATGCTAAAAGACAAGATTTTACTAATTTAATGGTTTCTGGTGTTATTGCTAAGGATGCATGAAAACAGTCACCAACAAAATCATCATTTTCAGATAGCTGCAGAGGTCCTTGCACTAGCAGGCTACTATCAGTTTTTGTCTTGTGCTTTAATAAATTTATAGCTAAGAGCAAAATGCAGCATTTAAAAACAATGATTTTCAGGTTATCAGCTGGGATAAATTTTTGTTGATGTGAACTTTCTTTCAGGGTTTTCATGGTATACCAGGCTAATTATTGGCTGTAATTAGAATAGTAGTTTAGAGTAAGTTAAGCAGAACATATACTTTCAAAACAGTGCAGACTGCTTGGGTGGAGACTTTTTTTTTTTTTTTTAAACTGAGAAAACATGATAAAAAAGACTTTTGAAGAATGGGGATAAGAAGACTTATAAGGTTGTTCTGGAGTCACTAAAAACCTCTAAAGCCATTAATGCAGAGTAGAGGCTTGGCTTCCCTTCATGAAGAACCCTGAAACGTTCCATACTGGCTAATGAAGTCTTGAACCAGCTATCCCAACCCAGCAGTCCATGGTCCTGCTTCCCACCTTGTGTCCTCTTTAGCTTCATGTCCTTCAGGGATGAGCATATCTAGGGCTTTCTCCTGGTGGATTTCTATTTTCTATGCACCACTTAGGCAAGCTGGCTCTGGTGTTGTAAGATCCAGCATTTAAGTTGCATGTTTTCACAAAGTTTACTCCAGCAACATTATGTAGACAGCAATACATATAGGGCATGCTTCAGGGACATACAGTAATGATCAAGGATTTAAGTTTAATAAACAAAAGGTAAACAGAAAATACCACACACATGGTGAACATAAGCAACATAGCTAAAAGTGCATAATATGTGACACCTGTTATTTTCTGAATTTTGCAATGTTTTGCACTATTTAATGAGAGTGGGGTTGCTTTTTGGCTGACTTTTCTACCATGTTGTGATGAGTTCTTAACAGTGGAAGTTATAGCAGGAAACAAAAGGGAACAAATAAGCAAATACAGAAGTTATTTTTTCCTGAATATTAGGAGCTCAACAAGTAGATGATCTAATTTCTTTACCAGCCTCCAGTACTCATCCAGCCAGCTGTTCAAAATTATAACATACACATAATAACCTACTATCTGAGAGAACAAGGATGCAGCAAAATGAATTGTAAGTATCTCTGCTTGACATGTAATCAGGTTTCTATCCTTGTGCATGCTGGTAGTTTTCCATTGCATTTGGACACATAATCTGGAGGCTTTCTTGGTTGCTTGGACTGTATTTTTGCGTGTGGTGGCCGTGGGGAGTTCAAGGACAAAATATACACTTTGATTTATGATCTGGAGACAATAAAAGTACCTGTGGGTTCTTTCTGATTTCATCTAAAAGGCTGGGAAATTTTTGAACCCTTACGTTGTGATCTAGCTTTACACTATGTTTAGCTGTGCAGTGGTTTCTGTACTGAAGGGTGAGCTAAGCAACCTATGAGTCTTTTCCATAGTATAGGTATAGTACATAGCATTAAAATGGGAATTTGTGTATTGAGCAAATGAATCGGTGCCAGTTATCCTCAGGGGGAGGACTATAATACCAAGTGCTGGTTTGAAATGTCATCTTTTCTGTGGGAGAATTCTCTATAGGTAACATGGTAACTATTTTCAACCTAATTTTAGGCAAACAGAAATTGGAATTCATTAAACTTTGCAAAGAAAATTCAACCTTTGATCAAAGCCACAACAGATATCAGCTTGCTCCATTTTGAAAGTCATGCCAATCTGAAAAGCAAGCTTTTCACTAATGTTTGGCATCTTAACTAGAGCTTGGCATTCTTAGGAAGGGCTTTAATTATGCATTATATTAACCAGTGTGAAATACTAAACCTTATTAAGAGAGCAAAAAGCCTTCTTTATAGTTGATTTATTAGAGCTTGAAATTAACTTTTCACAGTCCAACTTAAAGAGATCAGTAGATAATGGAAATTCAGCTCTGTCTACAGTAAGTTTCCCCACAGTTCTCTTCAGTGCTCTCTCCAGTCCCTTACAGTGCATCTACCTCTGTAAAGATCCCAGATGCCCAGACTGGGCATCAGCTATCAGCCTGATACCTCCATTATAAATGCCACTTCCAAGCTTGTGGTCACTTAGAATCGTCTCCTGAAAAAATGGAAGTTTAAAAAAACCATGTTTACATTGGGCTCACCTGGGTGCTCAGATGTGGCTGATGGGCTGCATCAGGCTGCCTGACAGTGGAGACCTTCCACTCTGGTGTGTTTGCAGCTGAACATTTTTTCTCCTGACACAGTATGTGGTTGGGATGCCAGGATCTTGGGCTGAAGTTCTAGACAAAGTCAATTGGCTGGAGGTACTTTGTTGTCTGTCCAGCCCTTGGAGGCAAGTGCTGTGCTGAAGACTTGCCTCTTGAATAGCTACACAAAGGCTTTGAAGTTGGGCCTTCCAATATTTTTTCAATAATATTTTTCTCCTCTTCAAAATAAATGCTACTTTCTACTTCATGTGAGTTTTCAAAGCATTTTCTGAAGATGGAAGAGCACCATCTTTCTTTGCCTCAGTAGAGCAGCTTTCAGCTTATCAGGAGCCTGAATAAAAGGCAATTTTCTATAGGGTGTTTATGGATCTCTCCAAAGAGCAATGATGTGCACATTTTCCACTAGTTGTTGTACTGAGATGATTCAGATTAACTTTAGGTAAGTGGATATAACACAATAGCATTATCATGACTTACTGTGTGATCACCACTGTTTCCGGTGGAGTTACCATTGACATATTATCTTGCTGTTGTTATGTAATCACATTGATTATTTCACTGGTAACTGTGTAAATTACCACAACTGTAATTTTGTAAAGATCTGAAAGGCTAATTTTTCACACCGCAGCACCTAGAAAAGTGGATGCTGAACAGTCACCAGCAATACTGTCCTGACTAGTACAAAAGATGCACAGCAGCACTCTCAGCTTTGCTGGTCCATACCCTGCACAAGTGGTAGAGGGGAAGGCAAGTGGTACTAAGGTCTTCTGCCCCTAAATTCCTGCAGGTGTAAAGGAATTATCTGCTTGAAGTGCTAATGATGTTAAGTGGAGACACCTTCTGTAGGAATGTGTTGCTTTTCAGCTCTTTTTGATATTCCCACTAAAATGAGCAAAGCCATAAAAGTCCTCAGCAGACATGTGGAGTCTGCTGGACTTGGTATCTTACTGATTTCCCCACCAATGTGGGATCTGGACAGGCAAGGTCTAATGAGACTGCAGCCACAGTATTTTTTCAGTCAGAGCAAAACCTGTATATCCTTTCATTTGTCAATATTTAATGCCAGATGGCAGAAGGCAGGAATGAGAGGCATACACAGAGGTATTAACATGTCCCTGAATATCTTCATGGGCTTCAGTTCTTTTTATGATGGCAACATTGGACAGGATGTGCTGGCCCGTTTCCTTGCAATAGCATGCAAATATGAAGTAGGTGTCTGCAGCCAGGAGGCCTAGAGATTATCCATACCATGTACTCGAACACTCCCTTTCCTAATGTGACATGAGCAATCTGAGTCCTATTTCAAACAAACCAAAATACAATAACGCCTTCAAGTATATTATATTGCAGAAAAAGAGTAGGAGCCAGCTATGAACATCACTGTTGCCCCAGGTCACTCAGATATCTCTAGGAAGTTTGCAATGTCCCTCACTATCAGAAAAAATTAAATAAGACACTCCAGATGTATAGACAGCTGAGTTGTCCACCAGCCAGTGCGATTATATTCCTCAACCAGCTGGGACGACAGTGGCAGATGGTAATTTCATTCTATACTTCATCTCCTAACTAATTACAGAGAAGTAGGAGAAGAGAAGACAAAGATGCAAGCCTGATGTGCCCTTGTGTCCCAATAGTCAGCACATCCTTTGAATAAGATTTATTGTTAGGATGTGCTTTTTAAAGTCTTTAGAACTTCCTCCATTTTCCTTGTTTCTGTACCTAATCAGGTATTTTGCTTGGTTTTTGTGATGAATATTGTTTGTTTGCATCTTGATTTTAAATCTGTGGATTTAAATGATGCTTGGGTGGGAAGGGCATCCAGTGATGATTTGGGCATCTCCCTCAATGGCGCAGAGAAACCTTTTGGCTTTAAAACATGTCATCAAGATTACCTGCTCAGGAAGAATCACATTTCTGCACCTGTGTTGTGCCCAGCAGCTCTTTGCCTTCTTAAAGAGAGGCCACCTGCATTCAGCTCTGTGGTCCCCAACATTAGAAGGACTCAGACCTGCTTGAGTGGGTCCAGAGGAGGCCATGAAGATGATCAGGGGCTGGAGCACCTCCCCTGTGAGGACAGGCTGAGAGAGTTGGGGGTGTTCAGCTGGAGAAGAGAAGGCTCCGGGGAGACCTTAGAGCGGCCTCCCAGTGCTTAAAGGGGACCTAGAAGAAAGACGGAGTGGGACTTTTTACAAGGGCATGTAATGATAGGACAAGGAGTAATGGCTTTGAACTGAAAGAGGGGAGAGTAAATTTAGATTAGATGTAAGGAAGGAATTCTTCCCTGTGAGGGTGGTGAGGCCCTGGCACAGGCTGCCCAGAGAAGCTGTGGTTGCCCCCTCCCTGGCAGGGTTCAAGGCCAGGTTGGATGGGGAAGGTGTCCCTGCCCGTGGCAGGGGGGTGGAACTAGGTCTTTAAGGTGCCTTCCTAAACCATTCTATGATCCTATGATTGTAGGATTAGTGGTTCTTTGACTTTTTAGGCTCTGTTGGTACTAAGATACTCATCAGCCTGGGCAGTGGTGCCACAGCCTTGCCTACCAGTGTGGCATGAAGGGACACCCCTGCTTCTTATTTTAGAAGTAGCTCAGAATACCTGTGTCATTCATTAGGGTGACTAATGTATTCTGTCAGCTCCTGTATGGATTGGAAATGCCATACCTCACAGAATTTGCAAGATAGTTGGGATTTTTCTATCTCATTTTTTAGTTACACTTTTATGCTTGACTTGTCCAGCGTAAGTTGTGTGTTGTGCGCAAGGTTTATGGAAAGTAGCACTGAATTAGTACGGGACAGGGGGAACAGCGGAGAGACAGCTCCCTCCTGTTTAAATTAAAACTAAGCCACATCAGAATGTTGCCAATTAAAAATAAAATTAATTACTTTGCTCTCTCTGTAGGTGACCTGTCTCCATGATTTCTTTGGAGACGATGATGTGTTTATCGCCTGTGGTCCAGAAAAATTCCGCTACGCACAGGATGACTTTTCTCTGGATGAAAGCGGTAACATCAAACACACACTGCTCTGCAGTCTGTGTTTTTATTTGATTTCCATTGCTTGTATCAGTTAATAATGCTGCATGGTTTTGTTCTGTTTTTTAAGACCTTGTACGTGGAATTTAACATCCTTTTGAGATACTTGTACAGTCAGGGGATATTATAATTGGGCAAATCCTGACTGAGGTAGCCCAAGTCAGAACAGAGGGGACCCCTACATCACTTGACATTTACTGCAAAATCTGGTAGTTTATATCCTTTCAATTTTGCCCAGCTGCAGTCAGATGGATACATTTTTCTTGAAAACTAAACAGTAGAAGGACTCTTGGCCTTATGTACACATGTGAATATTAAAAAATGGGAACAAACACAATTAAAAGAAAAATCACTCCTTCCACTGCTTTCTGCTACTGATTCGAAAAGCTGGGCAATAATTCCCTTTTTAGGAGGGGGAGTAGGACAGCACCATTTTATTTGTCCCTGTTTCAAGTGCAAGAACAGATCTGTAATGTGAGTCTCTATGATCAATTAAGCCATGAAATCTTGATTTCACAGAATATACGGAGCTTGCTTGTCAGAGTTACCACCTACCCCACCTGGCAACCATATACACCACCATCATAGGCTGTCTGCTGGTGCCAGTGAGTGCAGCAAGAGTAAATTAATGTAACTTTGACCATTTAAACTAGAATAAATCGTGGTCCCCAAACATTTAGGCTCTTTTTCCAAAGGTTTAGGTAACCTGTATGAGGAACAAGAGCCCCATGCTGTCTTATATGCTCATCTTTGGCTCATTGGCTTATATGGCTCAGCATGGAAGACTAAAGAGGACTTTTGCTGTATATCAGGAAATCAGGCAGCCTCTAATCTTCAAACACTGTATTTTTATGACTCCTTTGCAAGCCTGATTGTATTTGATGCTGGTACTTCTGACCTGTGTACTTCAGATGAACCCATTTGATGGTCTTGGGTAATTCAAATAAAGTTTCCAAGGTTCAGCTGAAACTTTGCAGACAGAAAATAAAACCCATGTCAGGCTGGGGAAGCAATCTGTAACCTGAGCTTTGTATTTTTTTTTTTTAACACTCAGCAGTTGAGTCAGCTCCACAGGGAGTTCCACACTGTAAAACAGTTTGGATGCAATCCTAGCAGAACAATTTGATGGGAAGCCCAGCTCTCGGCCTACACTCCTGGTTACTACTGATTTTTCCAGCTTGGATTTCTCTAACAAAAATAAGCCAAGCCTGCTGTTGGGAAGGCACCAAGTAACTGCAGCTCTCAGTGTTATTTTCAGGGGAGTAGGAGTGCCCTGCAGTTCTCAAGAAGTCAATGAGGAGCTATTAGCCAGCAGTATTTTCCCATTATACACCCATCATTCTTCCTTCTTATGAGTCAGATGCTGCAAGGAGAACCTACAGGTCCTGAGGTCTTGCAGATGAATGTCACTTACTAAAATCTCTTCTGTCATCCCGTACTTTTTCTTGCCTGTTTGGATGACATGCACTTGGATTGCTGGCTCTTACGTTTGCTCTGGCAGGACATCAGGAAACAAAATGAGAGACAGCATAAGAAAGGATTATGTCATCTTTTTCCTTGTGACTGCCCATCGCAGCTTCCACCCTATAATCCCCATTGCTGAGCACCTTCCAGATGACGTTACTCTGTCTCATTCGTACTCACTGGTTTCAGCATCAGCCCATGGAAATGTCATGGCCCCTGTGGTGTTTAGAGGGCTGTTTACACTAACTTCAGCACAGTCAGGTTTCCACCTATAGAACCTTGTTTCAAGATGTGCAAATGCTCAGTGATTGCCTTTAGTGTACTGACACTTGCCAACGGCTGAGCTGAAGGAATTCCTCAGAGTCAGTCTTTCTGTGCTGGAAAATGCAAAGCTGAGTTTCTTTTCAAGGAATTACTCCCCTGGGAAGAAAATAAATGTGAAAGCTCTTGAAAAGACACAACAAATTATTTTTTCTTTTGGGGTTTATTTTTTAGGGAGTAATTCAAGTGACTAAATGTAGATGTCTGACACCCTTTGAGGTTTTTGAAATACTCCCATGATATATGATTGACAGATATCACACAGGGCCACCAGGAGACCCACTCTGCTCTGGGGAGGCTGTACTCTAGCATTTGGGGCCTACTGTTGGGCAAAGGAATCATTGTCTAAGATTGAAATGTTGCATTGCCTTTGTTAAAAATATTATTTCTGCAGTAACTGAAGATTATTTTACCCCACATTTTGGCTTGGCTGGTTAACACCAGAAGTTATTTGCACACTCTCCCTAGCGGCTATTTCAAAGTGTCTCATCAAACACTATATTCTTTAGTATTGAGGAGGGATAGTCTACCTTCCACACCTCCCCCCCCCCCCCCCCCAGTCATTACTGCTCTTCAAGTATAAAAATTGGGGCTATATTGGTGCTGGAGCCCTACAAGCATTTCTGTGGCATCATCTGTGAGATGTCAAGTATCTTTGCAAAAACACAAACACACAACCTTTTCTATCTCCGATTTACATTTTCTAAAATCCATTTAGCAAGAGAGAGAATAAACTCATTGTAGGTTTAATTAACGCTATGCAGTATCCCTGGAGCACAGGGCATTCTCTTTTCATATTGTACTTCATGACCCAACAGCAAACTCTCACAAACCATCTGGAAGAAGAGACTGACTCTTGACTGACTAGAAAGAGGAAAGCCTGGGGAAACATTTAAGGCAATTAGATTTTCATAGATATACTGATATATAAATAAATAACTCATATATTTAGCTTAGACAACTTGTTTTCAATAATTGACCAATTATTTATCTGCTGTGAGCTGCCTTAGTTGATTCCCATTAGGGAATCCAGTCAAGGGAGTCCTCAGTCCAGCCTATGCATGCTGAGCTGAACTTTTCCATGAAAAAATGTCTGTAAGTGGAACATCTAATTCACAGCTGTAAAAAAGACTTGGTTTTCACATCTTGGTGAGGACAATCTGTTGTAGGAGATGAGGTGAGATCAGTTAGCATTTGACAAAAAGGAAATCCCCTTTTTATTGCCTCCTTCTTAACTGGGTTAAGTTAATAACTCGAGGGGAGGAAACTGCTTTTTCTGTTAGCTCTCAGTGTAAATAAACCTTGGTTTTGAAGATCTGGCATGCCTGAAATCCTGGACACAGAGAGGGTTGTTAGCATTTCAGTTCCCTCTTACAGGACACTGTAGAACATGTTTACATTTTCCACTTTTCCTGGCCTATTTATTTTTTAAGAAAACACAGTTGGGGTTCTCATCTGCTCATGTCTTTAAGTACATAAATCTACTGGACTTGTTTATACAAACCTTTCTGAAAGGGATGAGTGGTAAGGACAGAAGATGTGTTTTGTAAAACCATTTTGTCTTTGCTTTCTGCATCTGAAAAGTTGCAGCTTGTTGAAACCAGAGAAGAGATTGATTCAGGCTGGATGAAAGCCTCCTGGAGCAGATGGCCCATATGCCACTTACAGACCTTTATGTCATGCCATAAATTGCACTCATCATTCCTACTACTAGGTCTTCATGGGAGGGTTACAGCAAATTAACTTGGTTTTTTGCCTGATTCTTCCCTCAGTCAGTACTGACCATTTTCATTGTGCTCACTAGTTGATGAGAATAAAGGCAAGAGGAAGGGCAGAAAATCTTTAGTAGGACACAGGTACAGAGATGGGCCCTGCTAGGGACCCAGCCTGATCTTGACATACACTGTCTCAGCACCTCCTATAGAGGAGCAAAGCTGCTGGGTTTTTTGCCATCCCCTTGAAAAGTCTTCTTTCTTCTCTGGAGAAAATGTGAAGATACCAGATTTTTCCTTGCAATTGATGTTTTCTACAGCTCTCTGGAAACAAAGCATTAAGCTGCCCATGGGCATTTCATACCTGGTGTCCATAGACAGCAAGAGTAGGCAGGGACATAACCACAGTTGCTGTCTGTTTCCTTAGAGTGCCGGGTGATGAAAGGGAGCCCTGCAACTGCCACGGGCAGTAAGTCATCTCCCACCCCTCAGAAGAGCTCAGCAAAGAGTCCAGCCCCAATGCGTCGGAGCAAGTCTCCAGCCGATTCAGGTAACCATCAAGATGGTGAGTGATTGTTTTCTGGTGTCTGAATATTAACTGTGCTCAAGAGACAAACACATATTGTGTGTCTTTGGATACAATGACCTTGGGTGTTCGCATATGAAACTTGGGCATTTTTTAAAAGCAAGAAGCTGGTGCTAGTGTACAGAGGGATTCAATAAATATTGGAGAAGAATTCTCTGGTCAGTTAAGTGCAATTGTGGCTTTAAGTCACATCATCCAGTTTCACATCTTTCTGCCCTAACAAAATTTTAAAAGCAGTTTCTATTTCACAGGCAGGAGATCAAGGCCCACAGTGCTCCCATATGTTCCCTATAGATACAGACTGATTTAGAATAACCTCCTGCGCAATACAAATGTTAATTATTGTATAGGTCAGAAGTGTCCCCTTCTAATCATTATTTAAAGAAGACCAGTAACCTTGCAGTTAGAGAACTGGTGATGGGTTTATTGATGTGATACTGAGACATTCATTTAATAATAGAAGAGAAGGAAAATGGGAATCCTAATTTGCTGCAGCAGCTTGCACCATTTGAAATGCCTCCCTCCCTCTTCAGTAGCAACTAGATTGGCAGTGGAGCACATCTGGAGAGCTGCAGAGCCTATAAATTAAAGGGCGGGCTGAATATCACACTTCTGGTAATTGATAGTTTTTAGAGTAATGGAGAGTTAGAGTCATGATGGAGAGGATGGATCTCTAGGTGTGTCATCTGTCTGCCAGTTTTTTTCCAAAAGAGAACCAGACATGGCCTTTCACTAAAATGGCCAAATTGCCAAATAAGCACTTCAGGATTCCAGGAGAACTTCAAGGCTTAAATTCTAGTGACCCACAGTACTAACACAGATGATATAAACCAGAAATTGCCTTTTACCTCCATGGTAACACATTGCATATTGCAAGTGAACACCACACAATAGTTGACCATCAGTAGATATTAGATCACTGGATGTGAAATTCTCCTGACAGTATTCAGAAATATTTTCCCCAGGAAGCAGTTAATTTGTTTAAGGCCTCTTGATGTTCTTCAGCTACTTAAAGCAACAATGTGAAATTAGTTGGCACATGCCAAGACTCTGTGATTTTAAAAGTTATTTCTCTGTAAGGTGATTCTGCATTCCTAGAATTTTCTTTCAAGATTCCAGTGTTGGCTGTTCTTAAACTTAGGTTGCTATAATCTAAAAAGCTCTTACAATCCCAAATGCATGGTAAAGTTGTGTAGGTACATTGAAGACATGATGGAAAATATGTTGTTGATTTTAAAAAACCCCAACAACTCCCATTCATTGATCTGGGAGTCAGCTCATGCATGAGTTGTGAAACAGCATTTAAACCTTCTCCATAATCATCAGGTGCTAATTACCATCAGAACTAGACTTTATTGCATGAACATATAGTCTAATGTGAAATGGCAACTATTGTGTTCCTGATTTTAACTGATTGAATGACTCACAGGAACAAAATGGTGAGTCATTTGATGAAGTTTAATGAACACAGTTAGTAGAGCTTTTCAGAAGGAGATGAAAATAACCAGAAATGCTGAACAATAGCCAGCTCCTGGAGTTAAGTCCAGTAATGAAGGACAAATCAGGTTTCTTTAATCTATCTAGACAGGGGTCTTTCGTACTTTCCTGTCATGTCAATGCAGGAAAAAATGGCAGCCTGTCCTGCTTAACGAGAATAAAAACCGACTGAACTCTCTCAACACTGGAAGGGTAATCAAAGACAGTTTTCTTCTCAGGACAGAGAGAAAAAGAATACCATCTTGTGTTCTTGTCCCTTGAACCTGTAGTAAAGGAGATGAGTCTACACATCACTTAAGAGGCAATATTTACATAATCAACAGGCTTAGCTAGATTTTGAAGTTATCACATTAAAAAAGCAAGGAATGCTGAATAAAACCTGATTAATAAAAGATGATCTGACTTTTTTTTTTTTCAGCATTCTCACCTATTACATTTGTGAAAGGACTTAAAAGCAGTTTTGCTTCAAGTATGTTAAATATTTTTGCTATGTGTTTGATCTCCTACCCATTTGTACCTTTTGCCTTTGCTGCCTTTCACTGTGCTATGGTTGTCATATTGGAATTTGGATTCTATGGTGTTACTTTCATTTCTTTTCAGTACTTTTCCATGTAGGTTTCTGTATGGTTTTTTCCACCATAG
Organism: Athene noctua; assembly: GCF_965140245.1. NCBI lineage: Eukaryota > Metazoa > Chordata > Aves > Strigiformes > Strigidae > Athene > Athene noctua. Next base: position 10,478,761 of record NC_134047.1, on the reverse strand, counting down.
TCTCTAAGTCCATTGTGACATATCTGGGCACTGATACAAATGCAGATTCTGAAGTAAATCTCCATGCTGATTGAGTGAAAGAAGTCTAAACCCTCATTACAAGCACACTACAGTTACAGAAAAGGATGTTATTTATTTTCTTCCATTGCTCATCCTAATTATTCCATTTCCTTGCTAAAGCATATGGGAAAATGGTACATTATTTGTCAGCAGCAAAACAGAGAATGCCATGAATTTACATGTGGACAGTGGTCTGTGTGCATCACCCACAGAGGCAGCTAAGGCTTAAACCAGATTGTGCATACACAGCTGTGCCTCATTACTTGGCAAGAGCTTCAATGCTGCCAGCAGATAGTGGACAAAAGTAGTAAGTCACTGTTACAGCACACAGAGAAAACTGCTTCAGCAAGAGCTTGCTAGGGCTAATTCTGAGGATGTAACATTGACAGCATGCAAACATTGCATCTGCTTTCCCTTCCATTCACTGTAGGAACCCTTCTGATCTTTATGTGTCAACATAAATAAAACACTTCTTATTCAAAGCTGTGGAAATGCTTTGTGCCCGAGCAGTGGATAACTTCTACACAGGCTGGGGTATCTGGGGAGTTGTGATCTATTCCAGTCTCCTCCACTGACTCACTCCATGGCTTTGAGTACATTATTTAAGCTATTCAGGCCTTCTTTCCCAGTGGATCATCCAAGACAGTGATAAGCAATCTGTATACACGGCTCTGTAATCTACTCATGGAATCATGCACATGAAGGAGCTCTGAGGCTCTTTATTTGGGGCTTTTTGTGCATTCTGAAAGCATTTGGAGAAATTTTGAGAAAACCAAAGGTATTACCTCACAGATTGCCAGAGACAAAAGATGTCTCCAGCAGAAGAGTAACTGCAGCATGTGCTCCAGACCTTCCAACAGAGGCAAGCCACACTCTAGCAAGGCCACTATCTACACACCAGTGGATCAGAGACTGCTCCAGCACTCTGCACACGCTCTAATGCATTCAGTCCTGCCACAGTAAACTGTCAGGTTATGCAGGTGAATGAACACAAGTGTGTGGCCTCATGCTGTCTTAGCCATCATCATAGACTGTGTAGATTCCCTTCTGAGCTGATTTGTCAGCCTGGAACCTTTTTATGTAGGGATCTGCCTTCTGTGCCAGGTGATCTCCATTCATCTTTGATATCCTTTGCTCTTTCCAGTTTTAGCTATGGATTTAGTGATCTATTCCTCAGTGAAAAACATAGATCCAGGTATAACTAAATTTCTGGGAAAGCCGTAGAGATAGTGTACTGCTATCTGGAGTCCAGTTTCCCCTGATGGCACCCAAAGCTTTGTTCCTGACTGTGGTTTCTGGGGCCACCTCTGCATCAGAACAACAGCAGAATACAGAAGGAAATATATGTAGCACGTCTGTAAATATAGCACTGAAACAGAAGCAGCTTTAAGCCATTTAATTGCTCCTGTTACCAGCTAGATGTGAACTGTAAAGCATGCTCTGACTGTCTACAGTCTTGGTAGTGAGCCACCTAAGTAAGTGGTCAGCTCCATTCCAAAATAACAAGGATTAACATGGAGCAACAAAGAACACATAAACAAAATATTTTGTTAAAAAACGGACAAAAGGCCATGCACAGAAGTGCAACTGCACAGAGTGCCAGCTCCCAGCTGCAGTGATTTCAGCTCACTGGTTGAATTGCTACCTTCTGCTGGAGGCAATTTGCCTCCTGCCTAGATGTGTCATGGCCTTACTGTGAAAAGCTCAATTCCCTCTAGGCAGTCAGAGCCCTTCAGCTTCAAGGATATTCAAAAAATGAGGTAGCTAATCCACAAAAACATGTGAAACATGTTTTTTTGGCACAGCACTTTCATTTCTTTATTTACCATACAGTCATTTAAATGAACAAATGAATGAAAATTAAATGAATTAACAAAAACTAAATGAATGAATGAAGAAGGAAGAAGTGTCTTGCTATAAGCAGATGGTAATAGACAACAGTCCTTATACTCTTATATTCCCAATGGGAATCCTTTCTTCCTCTCTCATTAACCCCCAACCCATATAAATATATATATATATATATATATATATATACACACTTTCTCAGCAATGCCAGTGTATTTCTGTTTTGATCTAGCTCTTCCTTCAGACACTCTGCTGATCATTCCATCATGGAGCTGTTCTCACCTCTTGGTTCAGTTTGACTGGAAGGCCCTGGCTGGTTTGCCAGTAGTTCCCACTGAGCTTCCAATATATCCTTTTGTTTCCCATCTCTTTAGTGCTGGAGCTGTGATAACGTCTTTCCTCTATATCCTTCACCTAACCCCCAACATGTTGCTTCCAGCAAGGTGTGGTTGGCAAAGTTGCAAAGCTAGTTATTTCTAGCCTCTGTTTTTCTTTCTGTGAAGTCAGCTTCACTAAATGACATAGCTTAGAGCAATAAAATCCAGACTAAAGCACACCTGAGTAAGCCATCCAGTTCCTTCTCCTAATATGACAGAGCAAAACTGGGCATAAGGAGATAAGTCTCTGTGCTGCTGCTATGGTCTGTGAGATTTAAATGGGGTAGGGTCAGCATGAAGTTTAGCAAAATTTCTTTAAAGACCACTCCAACAAGAAGTCAAATGAAACAAAAGAGAGAGCTAAGTCTCAGGGGAGAACTGCAGAGGATAAAATAATTATGTCATTTGGCATTACTTCTCTATTATAAAAATATGAATTTATCTTACAGTAATTCACATAACAAACAAGAGTTCAACTGTATAAATACATGTGCTGGAATAGGAAAGTTTATGATTTTTAAAACCAGCAGGATCTTAGTCCTTTGCAGAACAGAGCCACAGGTACCTAAGCTGAAATTCTAAAGTGTCTTTCCCTAACTTTGCCTTGATTTGGCTCAGGGAGCCTACAAACAGGGCTCTGAGGCAGTGCTGTAGGACTTTAATTTCTCAATCCTCTAATGGAAGGGTTTGGATATAGAGGCAAAAGCATATCCACAAGGCAGAAGCAATTAGCAAAACAGATACAGAATGTCAGTCTGTCCTGACTGCAGATCTGGCTCCCCAGGGTCATTATATATGAATGTGTTAAAAAGGCAGCAGATGTCTTTTGGATTGCACACAAGATAGAGCAGCTTGTTATTCCACTTGTGCTTACTTACGTTCTGCTAGCTGACAATCCACAGCACGCATCCGGTGGAGAGATCAACCTCACAAAACGTGATGAGAAAAGGGTGCCAGCACTTCAGAGCTGAGCGCTTGGAAGTTTGGAGGTACCTTAGTGAAGGATGCCTGTGCAATCTGAATTCTTCCATTCCTGAATGAACACTACAATGGAGTCTTATTTTTCCCCCAGGCTCCTCTGTCCTGGATGGCTTGTGCTCAGTAAATGAGCAGCTATTTCTACATTTGCTTTATGCTGTCCTTGTTCTGGTTGTTGCCTCTCTTTTATTTTCTTGGTGACACTTCAAACCCTGACCTGGAGACAAAACTATCCATGTGTTTCAGGGTTCTTTATCTCACTCTTGTGATGTACCAGCATGGGCCCCTCAAACTAGGAACTCGACTGCAGAACATGGCGAATCCCAATGGAGCAAGGAGCATTAACCTTATTTTACAAATTGATGGAAAAAGAGATCTCCACACATTTTGAGCACTCATTGTGATCCTTGGGCCCTGCTTTTTCCATTTCTGTTCATTGATAGAAATGTGAGTTCAAAAGATGGATCTCACTAGCCTCATTTACAGGTCTTGGTGCTTATCACTGCTGGAAATTCAGATCCAGAGTCCCAGTCATCTAAGCAAACTTGAGCAACACTCAAGGAACAATTGCATATGAGAAGTTTGTCTAAAATATCTGTGGAAGAAGCAGACAAAGAATTCAATTTATCTGGATCTCCCATAGCCATCTCAAACATGACATGATGCTATATTCTCCCGAGTACAAATTGTCTTGTGCTCTGAAGAAGGTAAGGACCCTATGAAAAAAGGTAGTGCACATGTTCATGCAATTAAAAGATGTGTCATATGCACAAAGAAGCTTTAAAGCAGATTGAGGTTGCAAAGCAAATACAGTGACATAAGTAAGACATAACACGCAAACAATAACATGGTGAAAATACCCAAATGAATTCAAATGAAAGCTGATTATAAAGAATCATTTTCCAATAGCTGAGCTTATATGAGATCCTTAGCTACCATAAGTCATCAGCAGATTTTAGTGGAGCAGCAGCATTATACACCACCTGGGATCTGCTCTTTGCCTTTTTCTATTTTCTTGCATTTGAGTTCAAAAGAAACGCATGCAAGTTTGATCACGAACACTATTCTTCATTAGCAGACATAGAGAAAATCAAACTGGGCTTCGTAATTGTTGCTCCTATTGCAAAATTCTTTGTGAGCATTTGTAATAATATACATCCGTCTCATCGGATTTCTGATTTGGATGTCACATCTGTTTTTTCGTTGGTGCTCATAAAATATTAACATCCCTGCTGCAGCACTTAAAAGTCTCATTGTATTAGGGAATTTCTGTCCTTCCCTGCAGCAGTTACATCTATTTGCTGCACCCTGACTGTTAGTCATCCTTCCAGTCTTCCTGTTTGTGGAAGGGAAATATGGGTTCTTTGTAGAGTTGTTACATGGCATTCTTTGTCTTAGGAAGGATTGATTATTCCTGCCTCAGGATCAGTGACAATTGGAAATAAACAAAGAAAGAGGCATTTTAGAAATCAGAGGCGGATTCTAGCTAATACAGATTATATTAGTACTATTGTACCCCACATATTCTTTAATAGAAAACCCAAAGTCACTTGGTGAAAAAAAACATGAAAGAAATCCAAGTTCTTTTTTTCTGAATTGCTTTCATTATACAGCATATAGTTAGCAAACTCTACTTTCTTTTCCCCGCCAACCATGAGGGCAGGTCACTTTGTAGAACTGGAGCAAAGTGAAGAGTGGCACATAACAGTGCAGGGACCAGGGTGTAACAGTTTCTGGGTTTCCATAACTAGTTTATCCCCTCCACTAATAAAGAATGGTCTGAGTGGAATGGAGAGGTGAAGGGTCACTCTGTTCCCCAATTATCTATAAATCATTATTTCTGGCACCTTTTAAAAAATATCTATTTCCTCAGCGAGGTGCATTTGTAATGGGAGAAAGCTATCTGTGATGAATAGGCTCCTCTTCCCCATAGTGCCTTCTGCATAGAAATGATAGATATGAAGATGGAGGGGCCACATCACCATGAATCTGTTGAGTCTGAGCTGCTTTAACATGCCAGCAGTTCCTCCTTTGTCCTGTGGCTTAGAGCACATTTCTTTACACTTACTTGAATTCACATGTATGACCTCTACATTTGGACCAGTGATACTATGAACCTTAACTGCCCCCCTCTTTCTCACAAGAAGATAACAGAGTAGAGAAATGAGGCTGTCTTAAGCATTAAAGCAAGTGTTATGCTGGTTTTGCTCTTAAAAATAAAACACTCATGCTGCTTCTCACTGTATGATACTTTATATACTTCTTAGGTGTCTTCCAGAACTACTTGCTTCATTTTAAGTAACTGATTTGCATATTCAGCTATTACAATTGAAAGCATAAGTCACATATGCTGAAATCATCCATCCTCCTGTGCGCATGCCTTTACAGTTAGAGTAATGGTATAGAGAGATATTGGGCACTTAGCAGGACAACAAGCCTGGATCATTATAGGCTTGTCTTTCTCTCTCCATGTGAAATGTCAACACAATTAAAAATGCTTTGTTTAAAAGGGATAGGAATTTGTATAGTTATCTGGAGGGCTGGCAACACTATTGCCATTTAAGGAAAGGACAATCAAAATATTTAGGGTTTAGTTTTGTGGCTTGTGCTGAATATGTTAACATCTGGAGTAGGTTTTGGAAATGTCACTTTCTGTGGACTTGATTTGGATATATAGTTTAATGCTAATAAGGCCTCCAGCTTGCTGCTGCTTGGATTGCAAAAAGGATGAAAAAGACAATATACTTGGACACAGCCAGCATGAGTTTGAATTTCCTTCCCTCAAGTAATGCTGCTTGTGCTGATGGAGCCGTGTGTTTACAACCCCTGGTAGCAAGAGGGTGTGTATCCCTGGAGTGATACATAACCTATGGATGACCAAGTTCACTATGTATAAGTATGTCCTTATGAAATACGCATTGTGACACCTGGCAATTATCAAAGACATTAGGTTACTTCAAAGAACATCAGTGGTAGGAAAAAATAAATGTATCCTTATTCCATTTTGTTTCCCTTAATTTTTCTGTATAATATGCCATTTACTTTGATTCTTTTTAGTCCAATAAATGCATAATAGCTTGCCCTGACATTGACCTGGGGCCCTTCACTTTAACTAAAAGCCAGGTCTGTGAAGGCTTCAACAATCAACCCTTAAAAAAGCCATTTGGTTTAAATGAATCGTATTTTTTTAAGTGGAGAATAACTATTTTCTTCAAAGCAACATAAAAAAAAAAAAAAGGCAACCCAAAAGGCCACATTTTGATCTTTGCAAGAGGATTGTTGCTTGATGTGAGTCTCCTGGTCCTCCCCCTGACGGACCATGTTCACTTTCCTGGTACAGGCAGTGGAGGAACAGCAGAGCCAGCTCTGGCCTCTCTCCAGAGAGGTGAACAGGGACATGCCACCCTGTGCTTAGACCAGGGCTTCAGAAGGGCTCTTTTAGTCATCTAATCCTAGCCACAGCTAACTATATCCAGGGCATTCTGGGCAGCTGTTTGTCTAATTTGTAATGTGTGTATTTGACATCTAACATTTCTTGTGTAGGATCCAGGATATCTGCAGCCTGTGGTTCCCCCTCATGCCCTTAAATGCCATGTGGTTTCAATGGCATTAAACTGTTTGAGAACATAGAAATTGTCTTTCTGTTTTTCTGGTGATGTGTATCTTGGATCAATTTGGGGAATACTTGTAGTGTAAAATACTGCTCCTTCAATGTATTTTGTATTTCATTGTATTTTACAGTTTATTACCCTGAACAGCTGAAAGCCTGAAGCTGGGTGAATAGCCATGGTGTTCGCTTGGTTTTTTCTCCTGCCTAACATGAATAAACTATAGCATTTCTGTGTTAAATGTTTGGATACCTTCCATCTCCCCAAAGGAGAAAAAAGACCTTCCTCTTGCTTGTCTGATTGCTAGCTTCTGTCTTGTTTTCTGACAGCAAATGGAACCTCAAGCAGTCAGTTGTCTACACCCAAATCAAAGCAGTCACCGATCTCCACACCTACCAGCCCAGGGAGCCTCCGTAAGCACAAGGTATTACGTTTCTTATACCTTACTACATCTCTTTCTTCCTTAGTCAGATTTGTATGACACTTAAATCATGGCCATAGTCTCTGGAAGCGCAACTCCCTATGTTGAAACAGTGGAGAATTTGGCCTATCACCTAAAAGGGTTGTCACTTCAGGCTCTAGCAAGATGATGAACAACAAATCACTGGCCTGTTTCTTCCACTGGAGTTACTAATCTGTGCTGGAGATCATCCATATGGGTCAGAAGAGATAACTTAATCCCAAGCTTGTATCACTATTTGAAAAAGTTCACAAGTGGATGGATATGATCTTCATATAAAACCTTCTCTTTTGAAAAGCCTTAAGTGTTGTCAAATCTGGTTCATTAAGCAGCAGAAGTAATGCAAATGTTACTGAAGCTCTAAGACATCACTTTAAAGATGCTTCTCAAGGATTTTTAAAAATTATTTAAGGCCATACTCTTTTACAGGAAACAAGTGATTTTTTATAGCTGGTGTAGTAATTGTGTTCTGGTACAGTAGCTGTTTTCCTGGTAACAAACAGGGTGTCTAACAGGTAGCATGGCATCCTAGTAGAGATCAGTAAACCTGTGCTGGCTCATAGATAATTCATGTATTGACTGACTTACAAGGTGTAGCAGTAGTCACAGCTTTTTTTGTTCCTGTTATTCAGTACCATTCTGTGCTGAGTCCAGATTATAATTTCCATGGGCTTTCTCATTTCTGGAGTAGCCACAGTGTTGCTTCCAACAGTCTTTACTTGATACAGAAATTGAAACTTGTACATAAATGTAAGTGTGAGAGGAGGTCAGTGGGATTTCTCTTTAGTAATCAGAATGTACCTCTCACCCTGAGTATGGTTTTGGAAGCATTGACTTGAAAATCTGGGAAGGGTAATTAAAAAATTCTGATAGTGGTAAGGTTTTTCACTCAGCCAGCCACATGTAATCCACTGTGGTCTACATCGCACAGGTTGAACTAGTTTTGTTTGAGGATTATGGTTTTTCTCGAAGTGAGGAGTGGTAGCAGCAGTTGGACTACAGTTGTTATGATGGTGGAACAAAGCACAGGGAAGTCAATGGGAAGAATCCCCAAAAGTCCAATGGGCTTTGGATTACTCTAACATGTAAGATTTTGCATTGCAGACCTTCGGACATGGGGTTGAATGGTACTGGGGTAGCTTAAAAATCAGATCTTTAAAATATTCCCAACATATGGAGAGGCTGTAGTTACTCAGCTTTATTTGACTTTCTTTAACAAAGGCATAGCTGTATCCAAATTAAATCTATGTTTTCCTCAGGACTTCACTCTGATCTCAGCTGCTCAGTCTAAGTCTGAGGCAACACACCAGTTGGGTCCATACTTATTAATTTATAATTGAGAACAGGGTCTGGCCCATAGTCTGAATTCAACAGTTGCTTGTGTGTATTTCAGCACAAGTAATGCTGTAAACTGCATCCTTGGCTTCAGCCATCAAGGACCTAAAATACCTTCCAAACACTATCTCATTTAGGACTTTGGAGATGAGGATTCACTTGCTGGAAAAGACAAATAAAACTCACCTTCTTTAATGTTTTATGTATGTTTTCAGCTGGCTGATTTATGACCTTTCCAGCGAAGCCCCTAGAACATTTGTAATAGATGGCAACTACTGAGGGCAAAGCCAATCCATCTGAGTTTCTCCACTAACTTAAGCCAATCAGCAAACATGAATGTAGCATTTTAGGTTAACAGAATATTCATGCATCATTGTCTTTCTCCCAGGGGCAATTTCCTGCTTATGATGAAATCAGTTTTCTTTTTTTCCCCAAAAGTTCAAATGATAAATGCTGACTTCACCACAAAGTCCTATTTTACCTCTTCTTATATCAAGATTATTGTGAATTTCCTTTCTAAGTATTTGGGCTTTTCTTTATTTTGCTCACAGTTATTACCTATGTGTGAGTCAGAGTTTAAGAAGGTCCAAGGAGAGTTTTAGCCCTTGAGCTGGTTTGTGTACCTAGTTCCATGCAGAACTTTAAGTGGAATGAGATCGTTACCCAGAAAGGGACCCTAGAAAGGCTTCACATTCAGTATTTGATCCAAATAATAAACTTGGGATTATTTTCTTAACCCTTCTAATCGACCAGAAATGACTTAAAATAAAGAATAAAACGTGATTTTTCTAGAGATTTGTCCTAAGGGTAGCTGTCAAATCAAGGTAAGACTTTATTGTGGATTTAGGTTCAAAGAAACCTGTTTAAGGAAATGTCCTGCTCTTTCATACATGTGCTATAATGAATAAATAATGGATACATTGATAGAGAAGAGATAAAAAAATGCTTCTCAGACTTATCACTGAAAAGTCACCTTTTTTCTGTACCAAGATTCTCCTTCTCCACTGTGCAAGTAACCTGCCTTGATTTTAGCCTTGAACTACATGGACAGCTGGTCAGCCTGTCCAGTAACCAGTGCATGAGGTGTCCCACCGTGTCCCTATGAACTGCACAGAACTGGATTCCTTGACTACTACCTTATGCATGACCAAAGGTGGAAACTGATCGTGTGAGTTAACATTTTCTTCTTTCTTCCTACAGGACTTGTATCTGCCTCTGTCTTTGGATGACTCTGATTCCCTTGGAGACTCCATGTAAAGCGACATGAAGCTATATGTCCATATTGCAAGCTATGTTTAAGATACAGTAGAGTACTTCTGCCAAAATAAGCAGATAGGTGACTGGTGCTTTCAAATCAGACAAAGGACACACAGTTATATGTCATTTTTTTTTCTGTGATTTATCCTCCGTGCCACAAATCAATACCTACCAGTCTATAGAGATAGAGGGATACCATTCTTCTAAGTTATAGGGACGCAAAATGGACATTGCAAGAAATTTGGGGGCAGTATGCCAACGATCCTGTGCATTTCCCATTTTCTTCTATTATTTCTTCTTCTGCTGCAATTCTGTAATTTTCCTAGTGATAGTAAAGTAGCTCCCCCTGGAAGTGTGCAAATGGATCGCTTGCTGACCAATTTGCAAGCTCAAGTAGAGCAAATTATATTCTCCACCTGTCCAAACTGCCGTTTGCCAGCTCAACTGCTCCTCATTTGCAGCCCTCATTTTAGCACCTGCATACTAACTAGTATTGGTTTTATTGTTGGAGGGCAGGAAGGGAAATGACTTACTAGTTTGATGCTTAATATGCCAGCAGAAGCTTGGATGACATGAGGAATGATTGCATAAGATGCTAAGTAAGGTTAGTACAATAGTGATTCAAATATTGGGATTTCTTAAATTTTTTTTAAATGATTAAGCAAAAAAATGTAAATCAACGGAGTTATCTGGAGTGGAACACCTTTCACATATGATCCAAAGATACTGCTAGCTGGTAACAAAATTTTATACCTACCCTATGGTATCTCTCTATCTCTGTTTGTAACAGTAATGCCTTGTGAACAGCCAACACTGAAAACACTGTGAAAAATTGTTTTCAGGTTTGACACCCTATAGGTCACTTTTTATAGCAAAAAATCAATACACTTTTTATAAAGGAAAACCTTGTATCTGTGTTTTGGGAGTGAGGATTCAAGCTCCTTCTTTTTTATAAAAGCTGGTGTTTTTCTTTTGTTTAAAAAACACATTCAGAAAAATGTACAAAAAAACCCAATCAACAACTGCAGAACAGTAAGAACAACAACTCAGTTTAGAAATCTTGTCATCACTGCCAAAATAGACACATGTGGGGAAAAAAAAAAGTCAATTCAAAATACTGAATGTTTTGATAGTTTTTGTAATGTTTAAGACTACATATTTGGTTTTTTACACTTCAGTATTCCTAACTATGGCCAGACTCTCTACTTATATAACAAATGGAATTTTGTGGTGTTCAAAACCCCATATTTTAAGAAACTCTTCTGTCTGACAAAAACAAACTTACTGTATTTAGAGAAATCTTTTGCTTTTATTAATCAGAAATTACTCCTACAGAATGCAAAGTTCATCTACTCACGCAGGGCTGGTGGTTTTTACTACACCGAAGCTTTGTCATAGGCTAGCTGGCATTGCCTCCCTTTCTCATGGAATAAGCTTTTGATGAAATGGATTATTATAGAACTTTATCTGTGCAATCAAATCTTTCTTTGTTGCTCTATTTGCCTTTGTTTCAACATACACACCTATTCCCTATCGCCTTGTAACCCCTTGTGATTAGAATGAATTATAACGTTGTAATGTTTGATGCTACATGAATGCTGAGTTGTTCCCAAAGCCACTCCACATTTTGTTTGCTTGCATTGCTGGTATGAAACAATCTGTGCAGGCTGCATCTTTAGAGGTTCATGTGATGATACAAAGAGATTCATCTAAGAGAGGCCAGGATTGGGAATTATCAAGGGGTTGGAGTTATTATACACCAAATTTGCACCCAGTAGTCTTAGTGTATGATGATTTACACCCAGAGTTTTGCACAAGAAATCATTTGTTCCACAAATCATTTAATTGAGTAACTCTCTGACGACATGACCACTAAATGATCTTTTCGCCTATTGTATATAGAATCCTGGTTTCAGTTCAAAGGCTAATGTCTCCTGTTGAAGTTTTGTGGGGAAAAGGATGATAGTGTGGACAAAGCATAGGTGCAGTAGTCAGGACACCTTCATTCAGCCCTTGGTATTGCTAAATTCAGTGTCTGAACGGGAGCAGGTCTCTTGGTAACCCTGTGCCTCAATCTGTCTATCTGTCCCTACAGGGACAATACTGTTCTACCTCACTGGGGGTTGTGAGGCCAAATGTTGGTTAACATTTGTAAAGTGCTTTCAGATCCTCTTACAGAAGGTGCTGAAGTATTCTCGGTGCAGATTTGGTTATGGGTGCTAATTTTTGGCTGTTTAATCCTGCGGGTGCTACTGTAGACACTGGTCATGAGAAAACATGACTTTTTAAGCATAAGGATGTCAAAGGCCATGGTTATGCTAACAATATTATTCATCAGAGCTTTTGTTTTAGTAAAAGCTTTAGTAGGACAGATAATTTGACATGCTTTTATGCTCTCCTCTGTTCTGTGGTGGAAATCTGAGTCCCTGCCTTTACAGGGACCTGGACTAATAGTCATGATCCTGCCTGTTAGAGATGGACTTGGACTCCAGTCAAAGGTGTTGTCACTTCAGTGACACAGTCTATTTCTGTCATAGTCAGGGTTAGCATGTCCAGCCACCTTTCCTCTAAGTCTCTGCTAAACCAAGAGACCAGCCATGAAATCACATCTAGGTTCTCCTGCTATTCACTACAGAGCACTCACCACAGATCCACCAGGAAAACCTAAATCTTTGACATGCATAAACAGACTGAACTGCTAGAGCTGATGGTGGTAGGAAAGGAGTCCAAGATGTGCTTTCATCCAGTATCCATGAGTTCAGTTTGTATCAGATAAAGCAGGATCCCAAGGGGTGAAGGAGCCTTTGGATAGATAGTTGTTGAAGTAGCTGTTGAGAAGTGGTTCCTTTCCTTTCTGCCACAAATAGTCTTTAGTTATTTGAAGATGTTCTTCCTGGTGGAGCATGCTAAGGAATCACTGAGGCCTTCTTCCCAAGCTGCACCTAGTAAAACCTGATCCTACAAGTGCTCCCTTGGAAGTGGAGTTTTGTTTGCATGAGGATCATCCTGGGGTGGGGCTGAGCCCAACAACTCCTTCAGGGAGTTAGGGGCACCTTGAAAAGGCCTAAAAGAAGAAAAAACTAATTGTTCAGTGGGAAAAATAGCCATTCAAACCAGTAGAAGCCACAAAGAAAACAGGGTATGAGGTCAAACTCCCAAGTTTCAAAAAAGCAGTTTTCTAGGTAGAAATGCCTGGGCAGTGGGAGAAGTCAGTGAGCATTTCAGCTGTAACATATAGTTATGTCTGTATTAATGCCAATATTGCATGAGTTCTTGTACAGAAATGCATGTGGAATGTTACCTGCATTCAAAACTAGTTATCTTTGGCTTTGTAGGATCCCTAACATAGATTTGAATACAAAGAGAAACAATGCACAAGCATCGTACCTTAGTCATTTAAATGTAACGACAGTCCTGATTCAGGAAAGAACTTAAAGACATGCTTAAATTTTAGTGCATGCTTTGCTCCTGTTGATTTTCCTGAGATTTAAGCTGCGTTTGGTCAGAAAGCTTTCCTGAACCGGAATTAATTAGTAATTAATTACAATATACTATAATAATTCCATACCCTATGAGATCCTGGAGCAGATGATAGTAATTCTACTATATACTCCAGAGTTTACCTTTTATATTTTTTCTACTTTTACAAGCGCATAAAACTCCACAGGATATGAGGATTTGCCATATTAATTCTGCTATAAAAACCCCATCTAATTTGCCTCATGAGGCTGCCTTTAGTGTTTTCAGAGACTAATTGAGTCACTAAGACTGTATTGTTTTAAAACAATACAGTATTTAAAAACAAAATGGAGAGACAAAGTAGCAGAGATTTGTTTCTTTGAAATCTGCCTTTATTCAGTATCCAGCATATTTTAGCAAATTTACATCTACAGTAAAAATACCTGTTTCAAACACATAATCATTAGGAAGAAATTAGAGCAATCCTCCAAGCATAGACTGATGTATTTGTACATTTCAGTGATGGTCTTGACTGTAGAAGATCAGGTCAATGCAGCAAAATCTTCAGCCTCAGGATTTTTGTCACCTGTAAAGCATTTATAATCCTGAAGTTTCTGGGTTAAAGCCTCATCTGTTTTAAGATTTGGAGCTAGTTCAATACCACCAGCTAAACAGCCAACCAAGACTCTACACCTTGAAGTAATTTTGAAAGAGATTGGTAATCAGATTTTTATCTTGGTCCACTCTGCAGTGGGAGATGGAAATAGCTTTTACCTACCATTGTCTGTGTTTCCTGTATCTGCACATTATTTACAATCTTCTCAGGAGCTAGAAATACTAATTGTGTTATTTTCATAGATAACAGAAAAATAATTCTGCTTAGAAAACAACTTCCACATCTCTTTTTCACATTTAGCTAACACACACATATGCATGCAAAAAGTTGCACACACAGTCTAGCTGTTATTTCTCTCTCATTTGTTTGAACAGTACTTTTGAAGGGAAAAAGGGAGGTAGGACCAAAAATTGTGGCAAACAGCAAACCAAGGTTTTTAATAGGAAATAATGGCATAAAAGTGTTAAGTTTCTCCTTGCCCATATGGATCCTGATGACATCTTTTAGGATGCCTTGTGTTTGTTTTTTCATACCTTTGAGGTCAGTGCTGGTCTCCTTGCTACTTCACAGAACACTTTGTGAAACTGCTCTGTAGTGCCATACTGAATCCCTATGCAGACGCTGTTCCAGCGACAGCCATCCCTGGAAGTTGCATCTTCTCTGCAAGGGCACAGGATGGACCTTACAGTATGAGGCTTCTTTATTGCAGTAAGGGCACGAGTGTCTTTTGTCATTGACTTCAGTGGTACCCTGCATCCATTCAAGGCAATTGGAGAGTTGTCTTTTGCTATAGTAGAAGGAGAATCATTTTTAGAGAAAGGAAGAAAAAATAGCCAAGTAAAGTAGATATAAATTAAACCAGAAAGTGTGTGTCCTCAAGCTAAGACAATCCACAACCAGGGAAAAGCTATATAGAGGTGCATTTAACACATATGAGGTACTGATTGTGACCAAGACAGAACAAAACAGCTTCTTTTTATAAGTGGTGATTTAGGCTCAAAGGTTTTTTTCTGGTTGCTGATAGAAGCAGGCTGGAACAGTATTTGGGACTGGGGAGGTTCTTTGTAGAAGCAAATGGATGACACAAGATAAAGATATTTTTCTGTCTATCTAGACAAAGAGTGTGGTCAGTCCATGGGATAGGATTGGTGCTTTACACAAGACACCTAGAAGGGATCCAGCTGAAACACCACTTTAGTGTAATGAGACCAAGAAGGTTAAGACTTTAAGTGCCTTCCAACATGTTTTGGGCTTCAGAAGTAGGACTACACATGTGCCCAGAAAGGTCTAAGTAAAAATGGCCTTGACAAAAGGAGACAGGACAGACTTTGATTGTTCAAATATTTAGCCCATCTCACATTTATTCAACCAGCCCTTGAAAATTATTGTCTTCAGAATCACAGATTTCTTCTGGCGGATGCTTCTATCCCATCTGTATGAATTTGAGCAGGCCTCTCCATGGAATCTCAGGAAATGTTAAAGCTGAGCCTTGTGTCTCCCCGTGCAGCCACTCCTCACTGACTGTGGAGTGAACCGGGCTGGGTTCTGCTGCACTGGTTATCGATTCTGTCATTCAGATACTCTTCATGCTCCTTTGCTCCTGGCTTGAGATCTGGTGCCTCTCATTCTGGGTGTCTCCAGGTGAAAGGCTGGGGCCAGCAATGTGTATAGACCTCTTGTTTTGTTTTGTTTTGTTTCATCTGGAACAGATCTAGTCATTTGATGTTTGTCTGAAAGTCTAGGGCCAAGCTGACAAAAAATCATGTCTTTATAGAGAGAGGGGAGGTGCTCAGAGATGGTAAGTGGGTCGATGGAAAGGCTTTTTTTCAGCAATGCCACTGGATAGCTGCTCTGACAGAATCCCGGTTGCAGGATAGGGTACAAATACTATGTCTGCAGGTGAAAATGCAGAGCTTGTCCTGAGGGACACTGTTTAGGGAAGATTAAAAATGCTGACACCTATTTTCAGCTAATAGATGAGCTTCTGAGCAAATAAGAATCAAACCTAATGGATTCAGCAATAGGATTTCAGAGCCATTGAGATTTCAGAGCTATTGGTCTTTGGCATAACTGTGGACGGATCAGGTCTCCTTGTGTCATGGTGTCCCAATGCATAAAGGGCTGATCACAATACCTACTTCCATCTGTAAGGTGCTTTGAGATAGGCTGATACAAAGAGCTGTGGAAGAACTTGCTCTTGAGATGTATTCATTACTTAGCAAAGTCTAAAAACCTTATAGAAGCAAACTGTGGTCCATTGTCTTTGGCAAGTCTTTTTAGGAACTCTGGCTCTCTCAAAACTATGCTGTAAAAATGCGTCATTATTTTACTAATGGTGAAAGACATACACACCATTTTTAGTTCCCCCAAAACCCCTGGAGGAGCCAGCAATAACCCTGAGAGCAAAGCCATATACACATCCAGCAACCCAAATCTCTTATCTGGAGTTGCCTGAATACAGATCCCTGCTGCCCCTCTTTTTGTTATATGTATGCATAAATATCAGGGGCAATTCGTGTTACCATTCAAAATGTGGGCCTTGTATTTGTAAATGATGAATAAGTTTAATGATTTCAGTGGCCTTCTACCAAGAAAACAGTGGGCCTGTTGTTGAAAGCTTTCTTGTTTAGAAAGTGTTCATGGCCAGATGGCTTCATGGGAAAGAGTTGCCTTTCAGTTTCATTGCTTAATGCACTTAGCTGAACTAACCTATGCTGGCTCTTGCTCTATATCTCAGTGAACTGTAACTCAGGACTCTCAAGCCAGTTTAGAGCTTCCTTAGGTCTGACAGTTTATCACTCAAACAACTGAAGAAGGAGGATGCCCAAAGGGAATTAACAAATCTTTGCAGTAATTAGAGTCTGTCAGCTGAAAAAAGAAAGTTGGCATCATTAGAGAAAGATGCCCTGATGGCCAGTGTCATGGGTAACAAAGGAAAAAAGACTTCTTTCTAAGAAGAATGGTAGGGGGCATTTGTTCGGAGATATTTACTGAGTGATGAAATGAGCATGAACTTCACAGAAAATCAAATGGGAGGCAGAGCACTGGAAATGTCAGTGCCATTGATGTGTGGGAATAATAAAAGACAAAAGCCAAGAACTTCAAAAAACAAACAAAAAAAAAAAGGCGAGGCTGGGGCTAGCTGAGGATCTACAGCTTGGCTCTGGGCAGAAAAGCAGCAGGGGTTCCTGGCTGTATGTTGAGAGAGTTATTGCCCCTGCAGGTATGCAAGCCAGGATTCAGTCTATCTGCCACAACAGTGTGTGTCCCGATCCCGATGGAAGAAATAAGGTCACGCTTGGCCGCAGGCAGAAGAACTTGGTTTGAAGTTCCTCCCCTGTTCCTGCTTTAGTCTCCTGCCAGCATGTGTCATCCCTAAAAGGGGGAAGATCCAGCCCCTTGCTGAATGACAGCACCAACCTGTCGCTTGGTTTTATTTTTATTCCTCCCCATCAGATCAAAAATAGAAATTCATCAGCATGCCCTGGCTTGGAGAAGGACAGGCCTGGCACACTGGGGAATTGCAAGACATGTGAAAGAGAATAATGAGGGCACCTCTGAACCTCCCATCCCTTCCCAGGGAGCTCAGCAAACTCTGGAAAAAGTAGCAACCCACTTGCACCAGGGTGAAAATCCAAGACAGGCTCCTGGAGGAGGTTACCTTGATTTGCTGTGCAGGCAGGGGTGCTGATGATAATCTTGTTCATGAAATGCCTAGCCATGTGGGTAAGAGCTGCTGCATTCAATAATCACTGGGAAGTCCGTGCTGATGAAGGAGGTCTGTGTTTAACACTGGTTTTCTCATGAGATCTTTTTTATAAATTCAGTTAAGTTACAGTGCTTGGGAATTTAAACCTAAAAGGCAAAACAAATGACTTATCTGAACATATTTTTTTGCTGGTTAGCCTCAGATTTGTATTTTTTTTTTTTCATAAAGATTGCACCTCTTTGTGTCTGTAGATGCTCAGATGCTCGATATAACACAAGTGAAACCCAATACACCTAATTCTCTGCTGTTTTAAACAGGCAGAGGCTCCTCTGTAATTAAGGGAGCTGAATCCATTTGGTCCAAGGTTGGTCTCCAGTTTCAAAGATTGATTACTGTCAATAATTCTTGAGTGATTGATTACTTAAGTGCAGATTCAGTTTCCTAGGTGACAGCTGCAGACTTTGCAGAGAACCTCATTGACCCCAGCTATAAAGTGATCTCTTGTATGAACCTCTAATAGCAAGTTATATATGGGAGATATTTGTATAGTTTTATTATAGCTAATGATAAAGTTGAAATAGTTTTCTTTGTTGAAATAACTTTAAACATTTAGAATTGAAAATTAAAAAGGAACCTTAGCAAATCGGGGTGTCCTCTGCATTTTCTGGTTCTTAAGAGTGTTGGCTTTATCTCACTTTACTCTCACTTCAGTCTACCAATAGAAATGCCCTGAGCCCAGCAGGTTTATGGAACTAGAAAGAGCATTTCTATTTCTTCCAGTATTTTTCTACTCTAGTCCCAGCTATAACCAAGCAGAATAGAGATTTATGGTTGGCTTGGTTTTTAGAGAAAAATATTAACAAATGTCTCTGAACATAAAAAGGAAGGTTCAGTTCATTTTAGGTGACTCATCTAAACTCAAGGCTACTTTTGATTTTTATACAAGCTGGTTCTTCCATCTCTATTTGCAACAGTTATATCTAGGAAATCAAGATTAATTTGAGTCACATTTGGACAACAGGGTTGTTGCAGGGCCAAGTGATTCACCTGACATGTGCAGTCAGAATGAAACATGTTGGTGGCACTTGGTCAGGGTGGACCTCAACCAAACCCTGGTTCTGAACCCCTGAGTTTCTGAGAAACTCATGTGCAGAGTCAAACTTAGGAAATGTCTATAATGGACCAAACGGACCCTGAGTTGGGGACCAGGCCCAGTGCTTGAAATGAAGAATTTTGCCTTCAGAGAACCCCTGTGAAACATTTAGTGGGGTTTTTTTGTTGTTTGGTTTTTGGGTTTGTGTTGTTTGTTTTGGTTTTTTATTCCAGCATGTCTGCTTTTCTTCATCCACTTCCAAGCATTGCATAGCAGATATGGATGGGGTTTTTAATTCACTTCCCTTTGCAGGTGGCAGTTGAAATGCAGTGATATTCTGTCTCCCTCTCATGCTGACCACATAGTCACCAAGGGGTTGCAGAACACACAACTTTTTTTCCATTTTTTTTCCCTCTTTACAACAGAAGAGCTTCTTCCAGATTTAGTGTGATGTCTAATGATGTGTCTCCTTAAGAAGAAGAATGTCTAGGGAATTAATTGCACTGCTAACTGGTGTTTATAATAGATAAGGTGAAGCAGAAGTATTGAATGTAAGAACAAGAAAGCCTGTGAGTTATAATTACATGCTGAATTCTGACATATGAAATTGTTGTTAGTTTGCTTCTTATTTAAATGATGTGTGATCCAAGCAGCTTTACCACCGTGGCAGTACTAGTACAGCTGCTATTATCAATTTAGAAGACACCCAGGGTCTTTTAGAAAGAGGAAACCTGTCTAGCCAAATCTCCTTCTCTTCTCTGAAATGATGACACATTCCCTTCCATGTTACTCTGTATTTTATAACACTGCCTAATCTAGAAGCACAGGAAAGGAGTATCAGCTTGCTGACTTTGCTGTTACTAGCCTTTGCCTATTTTCTTAATCACAAATATAATCACAAGCTAGGGTTAGCGACTCTCATTGCATAAGCCTGAGTTCTTCACACCACTCTTCTCTGAAGAGCACGAACTGCCTTCGCTCACGGCCCTGCGCTCTGCGGCTCTCTCTGAGCTGCCAATCTGCCGACAAGTTGTGTTGAGGGAGGGAGATATGCAGCTGAACTGGAACCTGATCATGGATTACTGTCTTAGGTCATTCGTTGAGTTTGCATGATTTCATCATTAATAACAAAGCTGCAATATAATATAACTGAGAGGCCACAATGTATTTTCTATTGTGCTTCAGTGGGTGGGGGTTGGAGGGGCAGCCAGGTTTAAAGTTTAGCTGGCATACTTTAAACTCTGTGTACATAACCTTGGAGGACACGTGGGTGGTGAGGGTTCAGTTGTTATTTTGTTGGGATTGATAAATTTCAGTTTGTTTTTGTTTAAATAATAAGGTATTTAATTAATTACATTGTACAAAGAGCTATTAATTTAAATGGTACTTTTGTTCTCCTAAAACAGATCTATCTAACCTTTCTTTTTGGCAAGCCTGCAGCAATGCTAACCATGTTGACTTGTACCTTGGGGGAGTGCATGGAAGGGGAGGGGAAATGCTTTTCTCTTCAGACAAATAATGTTGCCCATAATTAACTTTCTGCTTGGATATATACCTTGAATTCCCTTTACACTGAATTTTTTTGTGAAGTTCTCTTAAAGGGACAAAACAAGCAGAGGTTATTCCAAAAGATCTCAACTGTATCATCTTGTAATATATTGCAGCTTTATGCCAATGATTCCTTGCTTACCTGTACACAGTCCATGCATGTTCTGAACTAATTTTGCATTCTCATTTGTGGTGAGTTATTTAGCATCTTAACCACCTTTTGTGCCATTCAACTTGTACAGAAAACATTTTTATTGACGTTTTAAAGGGAGGGGGAAGAAAAGAAAAAAACCCCTTCTGCTCCCTAGATGTAGGTAGAACTCAGTTACTTAGCAAACAGATGTAGATGAGTGGTTGTAGTGTTAGAAATGTTAGCTTGCTCGTGAACAAGCTTTTGAGAGTAAATGCATGGTCCTGTACCTCTTTTCTTAATTAGCTCTTCCTTTCCTCCTGGAAAGATTCTCTCCCTCTCTGTCTTTGTCTCTCTCGTGGTTGTAAAGTACAGATTTGGGCGTAAATAAAATGATATACAATGAGGTTTGAAAAGCAGTTCTCAACAGGTTCTCTTGGGGAACTTATTTCTCACAGCGCCTTGCCTTGGCACTTCGATTAGACTCTAACTTTCAAGGTAAAACAGATGGAGATCAGTCACCTGTTGCCTCTGCTTGAACTGGGGAACAAGTTAAATCTTTGGAAGTTTGCGTCACTGCTAAACATGTGATCTTGCTGATAATCCATTGCAGCTGAGGCATATGGCATGTAGTGTATTGGCCGTGGCTTTCACACCTGGTTGTTCTACATGGGACTAGTCCCACGGCCCCTGATTTGCGGAGTTTGCACACACTTTTTGATTTTCCTGGATACACAGCGGAAGGGGGTGGGGGATGGTCTATAGGAATTATGTTGTTAGAGGTTCTGTAGACAGCTCTTTCTCCACACTCCCAAGCCCTGAGTTGAGTATGCAGGGCTTATTGTGTAATAGCTGTGGTTCTGTTGGCAATGGAGGACACAAAATATTCAAAGTCTTAAAAAAGAGGGGGTCACTCACAAAGATGGATTTTGTAAGAAACAGACTTTAAAAAAAAACCACAAAGCCCTGCCACAAAACCACAAAATGTACCTAGTTCCACACATCTGTCCCCCATGCCTCTTCTCCCTTAACAGAATTTCCTTTTGTTAGAAGATTTGACTTTCTAGAAAAGAATTCCATTTTTGTGAGGTGTTGTGAACTGTTTTTACTACTTGTAATAACCATCCCAGGTCTGAGTATTCTTGTAATGCAATGCCATGCAGCAGAGAACCTGTCCACTTTATAGCTTTGCTCTCAATATTTGTTATTCATTGTTTTCTCATCTAAATGTACATTTGCAAGATGTGTGTAATGTCATTTTCAAAAAATAAAATTTGGTTTCAATATTTAGGCCGATAAAAAACTTTCTGATGCTTTCATTTAGCAAGCATGTTGACTGTGACTTGTGAATTATAGGGGTACCGTTTGTTTTGATTCATCAACTTTCCCATATCAGTCCCACTTGTACAAATGCAGAAAAAAGACTGAGGAGGAAATTTGATTGGCCTGAATTAATTAAGACCCACATCTGCCTGACTGAAACAGCCCAAGCTGTATAAGACCCATCCTTTTGACTGAAGTGATGAGCTCAGCGTGGGTCCCACTGTAGGAGATATGGTGTGGGTAAGGGCAGCTCTTTTCGTACGTGCAGCACTTCAGTCAAAACCATGGATTCAAAATAGCAAGAACTGGCCCCCATCTGAACTCTGCCTTGGCATCCAGGGCCTGGGCAAGGCCTGTAAGGTCTCACATTTGCTTTGGGAAGTTTGGTGAGATTTGAGAGAGACGCTGTTTTTGTCCTGCCTTTCCCACACAGGCCTGAAAATAGTCTAAGTTCTTCTTTCACAGCTACCCTGTCAGAAA
Organism: Athene noctua; assembly: GCF_965140245.1. Classification (NCBI taxonomy): domain Eukaryota; kingdom Metazoa; phylum Chordata; class Aves; order Strigiformes; family Strigidae; genus Athene; species Athene noctua. The sequence continues at coordinate 10,456,480 of NC_134047.1, read as the reverse complement.
CACAGTGAAGACAGTAACATTTTTCCTTGTGAGCCCTGAAAAATGTTAATAAGGCTTAGACCTCCTCATTTAATTATATAGTACAAGCGACTTTGCTGTTTGTTTCTGCTTCACATCTGTAGAATTAAAAGTGAGTGTGGTGAGTCAGCTCTGGCTGTCCCTGCTGTAGACCAGGCTACTATGAAAGAGCTCAGATTCTTCCCAAGGTTTCATTCTTGGAAGGAGCTCTTTATCCTTCCTAACCTGTAGTCACCACACATCAGCCCAGAGAGGGCTGTCCTCTTTGCCTTTCCAGAGGAGATGCTATGCCAACTGGCAAACAGCACCGGGGCCACCAACACATGGCCCTACTCGGTCAATTACTGGCACCCACCTGTGATTATCATGCTATGCTTGGACAGGCCAGCAGCAGCTCATACACCACAAATCTGTTTCCAGTGAAAGAGCACATTTAAAAAAAATTGCAGTTCCCAGAATTTTATCCCAGTAGAAGAAAAACACCCTAAGAACAGCCTTTATCTGAATGTGCATGAACTGAAACTGAAGCAAATGTTATCAGAAAAGCAGAACAAGTACTTCAGAAAATACCCTGCTTGTGTCCTTATGGATCCCAATAGCAAACAAAGCACACTAGTGTCTTTTCTAGGGGCTATATATTAATTGAGGTCACTAAAAAAAATAAGAGGTAGTGCTCCTGCATGTGCAAAATGTTCTGGAAACAGCAGATTTAAAACCCTCTACCCACTGTGTGCATCTATCACAGCTATTCCAGGGACTCAGGTGTTAAGAGGAAACCTAGATGGTGGTAGTGTGGCATCAACAACCAGCACTGCAAACCGTGATACTGCTGTCCTAGTATGAATCCCACTGACACATATGAAATTACTCCAGATTTGCAGTCATGTAAATGAGAGCAAAATTAATTTGCCAAAGTCCAGCCTTCCTGCTACATCAGCCCAAGTCTATACAGAAATATACATCAGGTATCCCTGAATATGCTGTTTCATCAGAGCAGCAAAACAGTGTTTGTTTCCAAAACATCTATATTCAAGTGGGTTGGCCACAGGCAGTGTCAATTGTTTGGACTGAAATACATGTTTTGGCCTGGTTGGAAAATCTTTGGCTGGTCTCTTGACCCAATCACCATTACTTGATGCTCAGCCATTGCTTGCTGTACAATCTGGTTCCGATCAAAGAAAACATACTTTTTGCCTGTCAGGCTTGTCAGCTGTAAATGATCCAAGTTTTCTGTGGTTGCTGGCTTTGAATTGCAGCCCAAGATATGGCAGCCAGATCCATGTGTAATAGGACATTTACTGGGCTCTGTCAGCTTAGCTCTGTGAAATGCTGAACACAGTTGTAGCATCAACTCTATGGCTCTCAGTTTATGTAGTGATGTTTAATCTTATCTTTTCTGTAAATAAAACACCTTTAAAAGTCAACAAATCTAGATCATTTACATGGTTTCTCTTACAGTCTGAGCTCTGTCCCTTGTCCTCCACTGCAGCCATCTGCCTCCCCACCCCAGCCTCCCTCAAATACACCTATACTTCAAAGGGATGGTTTTCTGTGCAAGTATCACTATTACCATAATGCAGGCCCTGCACACCTGCAAACAGATGTGACTGTCCAGATGTCCACTGGAAAAAAGTCATAGTACAGCTGTTTGATTTTTTTAAAATAAAGCACCAAATCAAAAAGGCTTAATTCTAGAGCTCTCAAAGTAACTGAGAACTCTAATGGCTTGAAATTGTAGGCACTCAGCCCTTTATTTGCTATCTTGTTAATATGAGTAATACTCACCTGACCTCTGTACGGTGTATCGAACAACTGGACTCCTTGTGTTACGTCTCTATAAGATTATCAAATGTCAGTGTGTGTAAGGGAGCAGGAGTAATGGTATACAGAGTATGACTTCATACACACACCTTCGCCACTAAAAATAACAATAATCATTCATTGTTAATCTGTATTTTTTATTCACAAGTAGGTCTACCGAATTTTAAAATTCCCATCAATGTTTTACATAAATCTGTTTGCACCAAGATCCCAGAAACATTCCACTTCACAATGATTGTGACTCTGCTTCTCCCTAATCTGCATGTATTAAATGATGCAACATTTTGGTGCATTTATATTGCTTTTCTGAGGTTATAGTGTAGGGTAGTAAGGCACTGAGTGCCCCAGACTGAACTAATGTGTCTGAGAGTGAAAAGCAGGAAAGATCTTGCAAAATACGTTTATCTTTGCATGGTATAAGCAGTGATCAGGAACACAGTTACAGGAAAGTGCTCACAGACTGAAACCAGTGGGATAATACCCCTTAAGGGAAGCACATCTCACTGAAGGAGACACAGTGCTGGCCTAGCAGTGGCATCCCCCCCCCCCCGGCTAGGCCACCAGCTACAGCTGGGTTTTACTGGAGTGATTTCTCATTGTGAAGAAGCACCTTCTCTCTCCTGCTTTGCTCAGGACAGAGTCCACCTGCCAGGCCACCAGTGTGGTGCAAGGTGGCAGGAAATGTGAGAGCCAGCAAAGGATGATAAATAAGTCAAATCTACTGCTTGCTTGTGCTGGAAGCCCATTTATTTTAATCATAGGTCTTCTCACAGTTGCTGCACCCAAATGAGTGTTGGCAGTCAAGCAGCTGTTTGGAAGAAATTTGCGTTGTTTCTTCTGACAACTGCACTCCAGCCACAATGCGTGTGTCATCTTCTAATTTAAGAGTTCAGAGTGTGCTTTTAGCACCCACATACAGTCATGGAAGTGTCATTAAGCTGGTTAAACCTCCATTCTTCTAGTCACCGTGAGAAAGTGACAGCCAGGAAGGCAACCGGAGCTGAGGACAAAAAGGTTCTTTCAAAGGTCCCCAGCAACATTTCAGTTCAGTGACACAGGCTGCCACTCACAGCACTGAGGTTTCACAGCAGGTTTACTCCTTTTAAAGCTATGTGGAGACTGAAGAGGATTTTAGATCACCAGGAATGATGTTCAGCATCTGTGTTCAAATCTTGGTCTTCCTGAGCCCTGGGCAACAAATCATGAGTTTGACTACTTCCTCAGGTGCACCATTTCACCATATGTCATAAAAATCTTGCAATTTAAAAGGTTTCTCTTAGAGGTTGTCAACACAGGCTGGCTGCTTGCTGCTCTCCAGACAACACATCAGTCAGTGTTTTTCCACCTCCTAGAGCAGAGATGTCCAAAGGGATACAAGTGCTCATAATCACAGGGAGATCTTCCAAAGAGCTGAGAAAACACGTCAATGGTCTGAACAATCCAGTGGCACCACTTTAATTATATCAGTGCTTTATCAGCCCCATTAGACTGTCTTAAAAATTTATGAAAATCTGGACATAGGAGATGTGACTAAGGACCTACATCATCACGATGAGTGTATTGAGAGCTGCCCTGAGGAGAAGGACTTGGGGGTATTGGTGGATGGAAAACTGACTGTGAGCCAGCAATGTGCGCTCACAGCCCAGAAAGCCAACTGTGTCCTGGGCTGCATCCAGAGCGGTGTGGCCAGCAGGGCGAGGGAGGGGATTCTCACCCTCTGCTCGGCTCTCGTGAGACCCCACCTGCAGTGCTGTGTCCAGCTCTGGGGTTCCCAACAACAGAAGGACATGGACCTGTTCAAATGGGTCCAGAGGAGGCCACGAAGATGATGAGGGGCTGGAGCACCTCCCCTGTGAGGACAGGCTGTGAGAGTTGGGGGTGTTCAGCTGGAGAAGAGAAGGCTCTGGGGAGACCTTAGAGCGGCCTCCCAGTGCTTAAAGGGGCTACAGGAAAGGTGGGCAGGGACTCTGCATCAGGGGGTGCAGGGATAGGATGAGGGGTAACAGTTTTAAACTGAAAGAGGGTAGAGTGAGTTTAGATGTAAGGAAGGAATTCTTCCCTGTGAGGGTGGTGAGGCCCTGGCACAGGCTGCCCAGAGAAGCTGTGGCTGCCCCCTCCCTGGCAGGGTTCAAGGCCAGGTTGGACGGGGCTTGGAGCAACCTGGGCTGGTGGAAGGTGTCCCTGCCCATGGCAGGGGGGTGGAACTGGATGATCTGTAAGGTCCCTTACAACCCAAATCACTTCATTGATTCTATGATCATACAGCATGACATGGTGAAGAGATCTGAGCTGTGCAGCACCACGGTGCACTAGCTTGGGTCTGGAAGGCAGCACGGCTCCCTTGCAGAGCTGGTTGCTGCAGCACTGCACTGATGTGACCTCGGTGCCTTTGGGACACAGGGTAGGATCACTGTAAGACTGCCAAGGCTCTTGGAAGAGAGCACTAGAGGAGCCAGAAAGACCTTCTTCCCACAAGCAGCATGATCTCCTTGTGTTGTCAATTGCTGGTGGAACAGGGGAATTCAACTGCTCCTTTTGGGGACAGGATAGGGACAACGATGCCATTCTTTGACATTTCAGCCTCAGTTTTGCTGAAAAATAAGGCAGCAAAGCCAACCAAAGCTTGTATTAGCACAGTACAGCAGCCTGACGGTAACAACAAAAAAATTCCCACTGCAGATGCATACACAGCTAAATCTGTAATCAGCCTGTAAATGATGATTCTTGCTATACTGCCTAGAGAGGTGACCAGCATCTATAGCAGGACGCAGCAATAAAACCTAGATTTTAAATTAACTGATCACCAGCCTGGCCTTTGGAAAAAATGCATTTGTGCATTCAGGAAAGAAAATCATGGAAGATGCTGTTCTGTCACAAATCGTTCATGCTTTAATTAAGTAGTCCTCATCAGGGAAGAAGATAACTATGAGATACGTGAGGGGAGGAACACACTTGATCTATAATGAAATCAACTCTCAAATGAGGTCGCCCACCCATGTACTACTGTGCATATGCAGCAGAAAGATGAGCCAAATGCAGTGAGATGAGGCCAAGCTTTTGTAGCTTTGCAAATGAATAGGTTGTCCTTTGGGTGGGGAGGGGAACTGAAAGGGGAGGCCATGGCCAGTTATGTGCTGGGGAACTGGAGAATAAGGGCAAATGCGTCCTCCTGTGCCCTCCTCATAGCTCCTTTTAAAGGACAATTTCCTTATGCTAGTGTCTCATGATAAAGTACTGCGGGACAAGTTCCCAGGCACACATGGGCAAGAACAGCATGCCCCTCACGGCTTATTCCATTAAAGCAGAAACTAAAAAACAGCCTCTTGTCCCCTTGACACAGATTTAGATACAGAAAAACAAGCCTGCCCTTAATATCCTTAAATCTTTAAATGACTCAAGATACACTGCTGCTGGTCAGAAAGTAGATCAGCTGTGACTTTTAAAAATGTCAGAGAACAGCATTAGGAAAAGAATAATTAGACCAGTAGGCTACTACTCAGGAGAGCTGGTTTCAACTCCTGATGTGGCCACAGGTTTCTGTGTGACCTGAGGTGTCCCCTAGGGCCACAGCCAAAATGCAGGACAGATGCCCAAAGCAGGCTTAGAATTTCTTTGCACTTCAGGTGCCAGCAGGAAGGATCATCACCCTGGGCCTGTTGCCTGGGAGTGCAGTGCAACCCCCCCCCGGCTCAGGAGCCCAGCTGCTATTCCTGCAGCAGCAGCACCCCACGGACCATGAGCGACAGAGCAAACCGAATCCCCTCCCAACTCCTCCTAACGTTAAACGAGGCTTTGATTTAAGCCTGTTTCAGCGGGGCACTGCTCTTAGAGGTCTCAGCTGCTCAGATAGAGAAGGGAAAACAGTTCAGCCTGAGAGCTTTTCTCATGACCCTGAGACAGGAACAGCTTTATCCAAATCCCATCGAGAAACAAGAGTGCTACAGGCAATGTTTTAAATATTTAATGTTTACACAACACTCGGAATACAAATGGCAATTCAAAGAGAAGGAAACTCCTGTCTTCTATAAGCTCCTTGGGGAGTTTGCTCTTCATGTGTTTTTTCAGCATGATTGACGTCTGCCTACACATCGGTAAATGGCAGCGTATCATGTTTCCTGCGTGCCTCTAAAAACATCTGTCTCCCTGCCTTTCTCCAGGGCCCTCGTTGCCAGCATGAGATCTACACGCCCATGGAGAACACCTGCCTTGCCACTCGTGGGGAAAAACATGCCTCATCCACGGGACCACAGGAAGGCAGAATTACTTGCCCGAGGTCCCAGCCGGCTGTGGAAGCGGTCCCAGCCTCCAGTCCCTGCGCCGTTTTCTCTCTGAGCACCGCTGGGCACCGTGTCCAGCTCCCGCAGAACACGGGCACGGCCCAGGCCCAGGCTGAGGTGAACCCGAGGCCCACAGGACAGGAGCTCTCTCGGCCTTTCGCAATACAGGCGACCGGCTCTGCCCGCGCAGCCCGAAGCGCCACCCCTCAGAAGAGGCGAATGCCTGACACTCCGCGCCAGCGGCTCCGCGATTCCCCCCGAGCACACCCGCCGCTGCCCCGCGCCCCGCCACGAAGATGGCGGCGGGCGGCGCCCAGGGGGGGCGGGGCGGGGCGGGACCACCTCCCCTGGCGCGAGCCGCCTCTCGCGCACCGTTGGGCGAGGCCGCCACCTAGCGGGCGGCGGCGGCGCCGCTCGGCCCAGGGCCCCGGTCCGTGAGGCGGCGGCGGCGCCGCTCGGCCCAGGGCCCCGGTCCGTGAGGCGGCGGCGGCTCGCTCCGCACCGACATGGGCCTCAGGGCCGCGGGACTCGGTCGCTCGCTCCGGCCGCGGAGCTCTTCCCGGGCACCGGCTGCTGGGGCCGGCCGAAGCAGAACGGCCCTCCGTGGTGGGGGCTGGGGCCGGGCCGAAGGAGCGACTGTCGAAGGGGCTCCTCATGCAACCCCGGTACTGAGCGCTCTGGGGCAGCAGGAAGGTGATGAAGCTGCAAGCAGCGTCCTTGATTTGTTCACAGCTCCTCGGGGTTTCCAGTTGGGAAGGGATGCCCTTCCCGCCCAGCCAGCGCTGAAGGGAAGTCCCCGCAGCTCACCAGCCCTCGCCTCCACAAAGGAGACAGCTCCTGCAACACCGTTCCTGCTCAGAGGAGGGGTGTTGGTGCATAAAATAGGCTCTGCTTCTCTTAAGGCTCCTGCAGGGGTTTGCAGGAGGCAGCCAGGGTGCTCCATCGGTGAGCAGAAAGCATGGTGCTGAGCAATGGTTTTGTTGCTGGGGCCTGGGGAGGGCTGAAGGGTTTCTCTGAAGGGTTCCTAGGCAAGCCAGGTTTGTGTCTGTTCAGGGAAGTCCTGGGGCCATTCCCTCAAGCTGTGTCTGCTCTGGAGCCACGTTCTTCTCCTCTTCTTCAGTCTCCTTTCCACCCGTGACAGCCTGCCTGAAAAATAGCTCCAAACACCTGCTTCAAATCTTGCTCTTGCAGGGAACCTGAGAGATGGCAATGCTGCCTTGGTTTCCCCACTTCCATTAAAATCATTGCCATCTCTGACTTGCAGAATTGGGCCTTTTGTTTCTCAAGGTTTAGCAATTTTTCTTATGATTATGGTTAAGGTGGTTGGGGGATAAGTCCTGTCCTGTACAGTGGGCAAAAAGCTTCTCTGACAGCTTTAGCCAGAGGCCAAGTGCAGCCCCTTCTGTGCCCTCTGTTTTAGGAGTTGTCTTCCTTTTATTCAGTGCTGTGCAGGAGGTTCACTGCCAGGAAACCATCAGTCTGGCACTGATCCCTTACTTCAATCTCTCCTGCCATTTCTGCTATGAAGAAAGAAAATGAAGGGACGACTTATCAAAATCCCAAGATGTAAGCTTGGGATGAGTGATCCAGTTTCAAAATGCTGTTGTTGAGTAGAATCAGACCTCAGCTGGTTATACAACTCTGACAGGCTTTAGTGAATCTTAGTTAGTTTTCAGATTCTATCTCTTGGGCTCTTCTCTGTACAAAACTGCTTAAATTAGAAAGAGTAGAGTAAACATGTAGGATTAAAGTAGAATCACTGCTGGAAACCACCTAATATTTTATTAACAAATTGCCCCATGAAATTAAGTGAATAATAGATGAATATAGCTCTGGTGGGACACAGAACCTGACAGTAGAGCACGTTTGCAAGGTGATGGGCAGGTTGCAGGCTTGTGTGATAAATAGTTATGAGTGGGGGCAAATCCACTGAGACACCTGCAGTAATGGTTCTTCTGAGAGTCAGGAGAACAGCTATTGGAACAAAGCAATCTGGAACTAGCCTGAACTATGAAACTCAAAATTCTTTTGGCATGAAGGAGACTCTGCTACTGCATCCTTCGTTGTGAAGAGAGTGTTTCCATAAGAGTAGCTCTCCTGGATTGGGGTTGGGTGGGAAGAGAGGAACAGTGCTTGGTTCTAGATAGCAGGATGCTGCAGGTGCTGCATGAATAAAATGGGGTGGCTTTGGACCATAGCCTGTTCAAATTCTGCTGCTACGACCTTGCTAGTGTTTGCCTGGTTCAGATCTCAGAGATGTGGCAGCCCCAGCAGAGCTGAAACAGATGCAGATGAGAAATGTGCCACATTTACTCCTTGGGATGAAGGGTCAAGTTGCTCCCAAAGGAACAGTTTCTTGTTTAGTCACTACAGTTAATTTATTCTAGTAGTCACAATTAATGCTGATACCCACTAGTGTCCTTATTTGAGATACCTCTTAACCACTTCAATAACTGTTTAGAAGTGCTGCCCACTGCCTTGGTAAGCTCTTCTGTGTATCCTGCTATAAAACCTTCTGCTGACACCCCCACAGAAAGGCAGAGCCAGCAGACATTGCCTGGGTCAAAAGAGCCCCTTGTAGTCTCTGGCAGCCATATAGTAAGCTGCCCCATTGTAGCACAGAGCTGTGTCCTCCCTGCAGCTGTGAGTGATTCTGAGCACCTGTGTTGCAGCCTAGGCTGTGCTGCCCTGAGGCGGGAAGGGTGATGAGGAGTGATTCCTGTGGCTGGGAGCTGAGGACTGAGGGGTGTTGAAGGTTGTGCAGACAGCAAGATGTGCCCTTCTAGGGGAGTGCGTGTATTTATGGAGGTATGGGGGAGTTCTGAGGGGCAGAACTAGGTGCTGAGCGTACTGATGTGTGGGAACCACTGTCTTGCAAAGGAGCAAGGTCTGTTGTTTACTTGTGCTGTGATGTGTCCTTACACAAAGAGCCAGCTCTGGGCTCTTGTTGGCCTGCTGAGGGTGCAGGCATGAGTCAGGTTTGGAAAGCAGCAAATCTAGAGGGGAGAGGGTGGTGGAGTGCTGCTCTGGGGGGTGTTAGCAGGTTGTGCAACACAGCAGTGTGGACATCAGGGACACCTGGATATGCAACACAGTCATTGATGTAAACCAGCCCAGAGTATTGCGTGATGATCGTGCTCAGGATGCCTCCAGCAGGGAGGCTAAAGGCTGCTGGGAACATCCAAGGATTTCAGGCATTATGTTGGAAAGTTAAACTGTCCACAGTGAGACCTCTTTCCAGACCACAGCTGTATATGTGAGCATGTCTCCTTGAATGCTTTGGCATAGTCCCATTGAATTATAAGCTTTTTCTGCCATGATTTTGTGCTGAGACCAGAGCTGTTGGATTGCCCTTGGTTGCTACCTGTGTGGCTCATCTTGCTGCCTGTCTAAAGGAATTCCTATCTCTGACAAGGCTTCCAGCAAGAGCTCCTCCTCAGCCCAGACAAATCACATACAATTCTTGGATTACACCACCAGATTTAATACTCATTTGAAAAAGTGCTCATGGTTTTGTTCCACTCTGGATCAAAGGCAGCTACTGTGAGAACACATCTATATAAGCTGTGAATATTTATTATCAGCTTGCAAAATGTAGAATTTTGTGGTACTCGCATGGGATTTTTCATGTTCTTCTCTCAACTGTGCAAATGAATCACAGTGCACGTGGTATATATAGGCAGATGTCAGATTTTTATTATGATTTAAACCCTGGTTTACTTAGTCATGAATTGAAAACACATGGCTTTAGTATGTAGGGCTTTTTTACTCATTAAATGTTAAAACTGTAAGTGGCAGCTTCCAGGGGCTTTCTGTCCAGATTTCAGCCTGCCTTCAAAAGGAAGTTGGGTAAGTGCTTTGTAAGAGAGCAAACAGTCCTGCAGTGAACCTTGCAGTACAGAAATTTATGATACTACTTCCCATTTAATCTTCAGAGTATTTTCTGGTTGTAACGCATCCCCCGAGATCCAAACTCCTTTAGGCAAATAGGAAATTTGCTGAATAGCAAGATTTGGGAGAAAGAATGGACCTATTTGTAAACTTAGACCAGTTATGCTATAAAATAAGGAGGACTAAATGGAGGCAGCAAATTGAAGAGAATATTTAAAACTACTGTTACAAATTAAAGTTTGTAATGTATTCTGAAATTGTGCTTGTCCAAAAATTGGACTACATTTACTAAAATATAAATAGCAGCCAGATAATGGTAAAACAAAGGTGTTATAATCCTCAAATGAGAAAAAATTCATGTCAAATTGATCCAAATGCTTAGGATTTATCCAGAATGAGATTGAGGCCAAGCAGAGTAGGGAGAGAAGTTTGTTTCACCAAAATAATTTCTTAGTGACAATTAATTTTGGTCCTGTTTTTTATTTTGACACAGCACAGAGAAATTTATTCTTTTCTGAGCTCTAAACTATGTTGTTACCCCCATGAGGTGATATATCTTCCTTTACTAGGACAGGGTAAGGAGCAAGACCGGGTGAGTGCTTGAGTGAGGATGGGCAGGGTTGTGAAGAATCAGAGAAGACAAGAGCTGGCTTGCTGTGGTGCAGAGCTCAGGAGCAGCTCAGCCTCCTTGGGGCTGAGGCTGGGCACCTCTGGAGTCTTCTGTGGCTCTCCCAGACAGGGCTTCTTCCCCATTCAGGCTGTTTTCCCCTCCACAAGTGAAACGGGAACAGCAAAATTAGGCAGTTCTAGACTGAACACTCAAGCCAGGAGAAAGTACCCGGCAGCATGCGAGCACCATCCCTGAGGCTGCTATAGGCTCACCACGGTGCTCGGAGTCATGGGCACAAAGACACCCGTGGGTTTTGCTGCACACCCTGGTCTGCACAACCCCACCCAGCTGTGAGTCCCACAGAAGCCATGTGTGATTCTTTTCTCTACAGCCTGGAAGGTTATCGGAAGGGACCCACTGAGGCAGAGGCATTGACACTGGCTTTATGCAAGTGAGGAACAGTGTGCAGCCTAATAAGGAATATAATTTTTTTTCATGGTGCACATTAATCTGCCCCGTTTTCCATACAAAAAAATGCCTGCAACTCTTGCCAAACAGCCTCGTCTCGTCTCCTTCTTTAAAAGTTCATTCACAGTTACAGCCACAGTCTCAGCTGACAGTTTACTGGGAGTAAACAAGGCTCCACATTTTGGGTCTGCTCGGAAAGTTTCCTGGTGTCCCTGTGACTCATCACTGGAAGGGTCATCCCAAAACACCCCCCCCACACACACCCCCCGGTGATGTGATCTTGGTACAGTCCGTAGAGTTTCAGGTTAAGAAGCCGAGGGGATCTTTGCTTGTAGGAGTCATTCTGGAGTTTGATGTGTCTCAGAGCAGGGACAGACCTCATCAGGTAAGTGCCAGAGGTAGCTTTTAAACTGGTATTTACTGGATTCACACCTTTATCTCCAAGAGGAAAACTCTTTGTGTTACTAGTAATGAGCACTTCAGCCAGCATAGTGAGAAAATGTTTTTGTTTACTGCTGTAATGTATATTTCTTTCGGAAAGTTACAACTTGACTGTATGCTAAGTGCTCTCGTTTCTTCTGGGATAACCAGTCTAACACTAAGTCTTCTCTCTACAGGGCATCATTAAGATTTATACCGAATAAAGGGGACAGACTGTTAAAGTGCTCAATATAATTCCATTCTCCATACAGTCTCTGATCTTCCACAAATACTGTCAGTTTTCTGTGTGGATTCTTTCACTGTGAAATTCAAGTGGGTATTTTACTTTTTTTGGTGGTTGTTCTTGTGCAGCAGTGATTTTTATACTGTGTCTAAAATAATAGGTGAGTGGCCTGTTAGGGAGTTACCCGATAATTTACAATAATGGTCTTTTTTTAAACTAGCTCTTATGAAAAGGCCGAATGGAGAGATACTGGCATTCTGAAGAAAAACGTTTCCTGTGGTTTCAGCACAAAAGCTTGGCTTGAGCAAATCAACCGACGTTGCTGTTAGCATTTTATTTAGATCTTGTTATAGATCTCTTGTCGTGGATTAATGTTAATTGTAACAGTTGGCATCTACCATATTAAATTACTTTTAATTCAAAAGTAATTTTAAGTCAAAATTGTTCCTCTCAAGTTAGCTGCAAATCTGCCTGATCTTGAGGTTATAGTGGAAGGTCAAGTTTTTTTAAGTATGCAGACACCTGTGCACTTTGGAAAATCCTATGTGCCCGCATATCCTTAAAAATGTGACACATAGCCACTTTGTGTCTTCATTAAAAAGACTTGTTATATTAGTATAGCTAAAGGATCAAACTGTACTAAGGTTGGATTCTGTGCAATATAGAGAGCTGGAAACAGGACTCCTTTCACTAGAGCAAAAAAGTGGCAGGAAAAAACCAAGCAAGTGGCAATTGCTGTCCTGAAACAGAAATGACCCCCCTGAGTACTTGCTTCTGAGTCCCGTTGAAAAGGTAGCACATGCTCATAGTGTTGGTGCACAGTTGTTTAGAAAAGCATTTTAATCTGGCTTGTCAACTGCAGGCAAGTGTGCACGTGGTAATCTGCAGTGCCATATATTCATCCTTGTCCTGTGACCCTGGCTGCTCTAGGAGTCAGAGACCCTCAGAGTCCAGATGTAGGGAGAGTTTTGAATTTCTGAATGATGGCTGAGATCTAGCAAGGGACTTGAGCATCTGCAGGGGGGACAGAGGAAAATGCTGGGACTTTAAGGCTAAGATGTAGTCTGAAAAACTTGACTCAAGCTACTGCTTAATGTCTAAACTGTTAAGTGTCACATAGTCCCATAGTTCATGTACTTTCTGTGCCCTTAATTTAGTACCTCCTCAGTACAACAGAGCTGCTCAGTGCACCATGTCTTTCCAAGTTGTATCTCTGGCTGAGCCCTCAGGGTCTTGGTGCAAGAGGCCTTCCAGCAATTTGCTTGTTATGTGTAGACAGGACCAAGAGCCACACAAACCACTTTTTTAGATTGTTTACAGGCAGTGGGGCAGCAAGAGCTACTTTTTGATAGCAGTAGCCATTGCCTGAGAGCCCTCTCCGAGAAGTATTTCTGTGGTGTGAGCAGAGTCAGGCTGCTGGGCTCCCTCTTGGGGACCAGCCTTGGCACCCAGCCACAGCCTTTCCATCTGCAGAGGTGCGTGGCAGGGGAAGGTGAGCAGGGACTGTGGCTGAGCTCAGTCCCCTGGTAGCCTGGTCCTAGCAGCATTCAGGTGAATTGAAGGAAAGGAGCACTGGGTTTTTGTCTCTGCTCGCAATGATCTTGAAGCGTTTCACCTGGAAACCAGTCAGTTGGAGGCATAAGTCCGCTCTGCTGACTCTTCCTTTTTAAATCTTTGCCTTTGCCCAAGTGGAGAGAGAAAATGGTTAAAAGCTATTTCACAGACAACTACTCTAGGATAAACTCTCACAGAAAAGGCAAGGAGGAAAGAGAGGGATTAAAGACAGAGTTTACCCTCTCTAAGTGTGTTTTCCCAGGACTTTGGTTTTGACCATGAAATCAGCATTGTACCACTGAGAGTAATCCCATGCACACATGAATGTTGATCAGTTTTCAGACTGAAGAGATCACACACACCCCTGACCATCAGCCCTACAAATTCAGCCTCCCTCTGCTCATGCCAGATGGAGTCCTTCCCCCTTGGCCATCATCACCTGTAAGTGCAGCTTTTTTCAGCTGCTGTTTGCTCCCCCTGTCCAGCCCCAGCTGGGTCAGTTCATGCCTCCGAAGGCTGGAGCAGCCGTGCTTCCTACTGTGGGCTGGGGGGCTGCAGTGCACAGTTAGCCAGCACCTTGCACCCCAAGGCCTGCAGAGCATTTGCAGGGCATGAGCCCTGACTCCAGCATTCCCTTCTTGAAGGGTAGAAGTGGGCTTGCATTTTATCTTACCAAGAACTGACTAGAAAATAGGTGGGACAGAGAACAAACTGTGAAAATCAATGGGAGGGTTCCTGGTGGAGCTCCTGCACAGCTCCTGGGCTTGTGGAACAGCAGACTTGGTTGTGAACCAACACCCACCCTCCTGAGCTGTCTTGCTTGGACACAGGCTTTGCAGCATGAACTGCATTCTGGCTCCCAGCTAAAGTGCTATAGAAAGTCTCTCTGTCCCAGTGAGACCCGAGAGAAAGGCCTGG